>NC_091283.1:847827870-848128183 GCF_032444005.1 Ranitomeya imitator | reverse complement strand
CTGAAGATGATGAGGAAAGATTGAAGGAAGCTCAGAAACAGGTAGACGACGAAGAACGAGGGCAGTGGCAGAAAAAAGGGGCAGAAGATCAGCAAGGATTATGGAAAAAAGGAACTTTGTTGTGTTTACCCAGAGCCTGGTACCCCGCAGTGGCAAGTGACCTCCACCTACCCACGCATGTGTCGGCAAATGGTATGACGCTCAAGGTAAAAGAAAGGTGGTTGGCTCCAGGCTTTGGTAATTTTGCTCGGAACATGTGTGCTGCATGCGCTATATGCCTGGCACACAATCCAGGTCAGGCCATTAAAACTCCAACCAAGCATCATGTAAGACCACTGTATCCCTTTCAAAGACTCCAGATCGACTACATCCAACTTCCTAGGTACAATGGATACGAATATGTGCTTGTGTGTGTGGACATGCTCTCAGGGTGGCCAGAGGCTTATCCAGTTCGTAGAGCCTCAGCAAAAACTACTGCCATTAAAATAGCACATGAACTGATACCCCGTTACGGCATGCCTGAGGTGATCGAGTCAGATAGGGGTACCCATTTTACTGGGGAAATATTCCAGAATGTTATGAAAATGTTGGGAGTAGAAAACCAGTTTCACACTCCATATCATCCACAGAGTTCAGGTAAAGTGGAAAGATTAAATGGGACAATAAAATTAAAAATCCAGAAGGCCATGGCAGAAACAGGAAAGCCTTGGACCGAGTGTCTACCACTTGCCCTGTATTCCATCCGAAACACCCCAAGGGGGAAGGCTAAGCTGTCACCACATGAGATTCTTTTTGGTAGAGCAGCAAATTTGGGTTGTTATTTTCCACAACAACTGATGTTGAATACTGAGACTTTAACTGCTTATGTACAAGAATTACAAAAACGTTTAACTAAAGTGCATTCGCAAGTTTTTGCTTCCCTTCCAGATCCAGAAAATCTCGAAGGAGGCCACAAGTTGGAACGTGGTGATCAAGTCTACGTGAAAAGACACACCAGAAAGACTCTGGAACCGAGATTTGACGGACCTTTCCAAGTCCTGTTAACAACTCCAACAGCAGTCAAGCTTGAAGGAAAGGCATCATGGATACATGCAAGCCATTGCAAAAAAGCAGTATAAGACTCATGATATTGATGTTAATAATGTTAACCTCAACGGAGGCATGGGAAAGACTGAATTCTCTAGCCCCTTTGAACAATAGATTCGTACAACATCATAGAAAATTAGTGCATGACTTGTTAAATAATACGCAACCCCTGGCAGATTGTTGGATCTGTACCCATTCACCAGTATCAGCCACAAGTATACCTTTTCTAGCAGTTCCCGTGTCAGCTGAAGAAATATTCGCTTGGCCTAATTGTTCAGACAACCTGGCCAACAACCAAACTGGTAATACTAGACTATGGAATACTACTATCGCCATACCAATTGTGGGATGGGTAGAATTTCCTTGGTGGCAGGGCAATCTTACAGGAAAAATAGACAACTTACAATATTTAGCATTCAAGGGAGGAAAATGGGTACCTAGGAATAAGCAAGGTTGTACTCAAGGGTATCTCGGTATGCACAAATAAATTTTGTGTAATGGATGCGAGAATATAAAGTTTTTTTTTGTAATATCACAAAAAGAATGACTAAAATGATCGACAAGGTTTTGAATGGAATATGTCAAAGGGGGGATTGTGAAGAGCAGAACAAAAATGATTACCTCAATGAACAAAAATAAAAAAAAGAATTTGTGATAAATATTGACCTGTCCATTCAAGGACATTTTAGCTATAGTATGAAATCCTGTTTTTCTTGTCTGTGGAATTGCCTTTGTACTGTTTGTTGTGAAACTGCCGCCCACGAAACTGTTTTCTTTTCTTTTCTTTCTTTCCTGTTTTGTCTCTTTGTTTAAACATGCAAAACTTGTATAACCACTAAACCTACTGAAACAACTATATAAAGAAGGGGTAGCACCTTGAAGGCAGGGGTGCTTCAGAGACTTCCCAGTGATACACTATACAAGACGTGTCTTGTGTATTTATTTCTGGTGATTCCCCACTTCCAAAGGCTGCTCAGACTGAGTGTGATGCCGACACTCTAGGAACCACCATTTACATCGCTCTAGGAACCATCACTTAAATCACTCTAGAAACCATCATCTACATCGCTCTAGGAACCGCCGTCTACATCGCTCTAGGAACCGCCGTCTACATTGCTCTAGGAACCGGTGTCTACATCGCTCTAGGAACCGCCGTCTACATCGCTCTAGGAACCGGCGTCAACATCGCTCTAGGAATCATCATCTACATTTCTCTAGGAACGGCGTCTACATTGCTCTAGGAACGGCATCTACATTGCTCTAGGAACTGCCATCTACATCGCTCTAGGAACTGGTGTCTACATTGCTCTAGGAATCATCATCTACATCGCTCTAGGAACCGCCGTCTACATCGCTCTAGGAACCGCCGTCTACATCGCTCTAGGAACCGGCGTCTACATTACTCTAGGAATCATCATCTACATCGCTCTAGGAACCGACGTCTACATCGCTCTAGGAACCGGCGTCTACATCGCTCTAGGAACCGGAGTCTACATTGCTCTAGGAACCACCGTCTACATTGCTCTAGGAACCGCCGTCTACATTGCTCTAGGAACCGGCGTTTACATCGCTCTAGGAACCGCCGTCTACATCGCTCTAGGAACAGCCATCTACATCGCTCTAGGAACCGCCGTCTACATTGCTCTAGGAACCGGTGTCTACATCGCTCTAGGAATCATCATCTACATCACTCTAGGAACCGGCATCTACATCGCGCTAGGACCCGTAGTCTACATTGCTCTAGGAATCATCATCTACATCGCTCTAGGAACCACCGTTTACATCGCTCTAGGAACCATCACTTAAATCACTCTAGAAACCATCATCTACATCGCTCTAGGAACCGCCGTCTACATCGCTCTAGGAACCGGAGTCTACATTGCTCTAGGAACCGCCGTCTACATTGCTCTAGGAACCGCCGTCTACATTGCTCTAGGAACCGGCGTCTACATCGCTCTAGGAACCGCCGTCTACATCGCTCTAGGAACCGCCATCTACATCGCTCTTGGAACCGCCGTCTACATTGCTCTAGGAACCGGTGTCTACATCGCTCTAGGAATCATCATCTACATCACTCTAGGAACCGGCATCTACATCGCTCTAGGAACCACCGTCTACATCGCTCTAGGAACCGGCGTCTACATCGCTCTAGGAACCGCCGTCTACATCGCTCTAGGAACCGCCATCTACATCGCTCTAGGAACCGCCGTCTACATTGCTCTAGGAACCGGTGTCTACATCGCTCTAGGAATCATCATCTACATCACTCTAGGAACCGGCATCTACATTGCTCTAGGAACCGCCGTCTACATCGCTCTAGGAACCGGCGTCTACATTGCTCTATGAACCGGCGTCTACATCGCTCTAGGAACCGGCGTCTACATTGCTCTAGGAACCGCCGTCTACATCGCTCTATGAACTGGCGTCTACATCGCTTTAGGAATCATCATCTACATCGGTCTAGGATCCGCTGTCTACATCACTCTAGGAACCGCCGTCTACATCGCTCTAGGAATTGGCGTTTACATCGCTCTAGGATCCGTCGTCTACATCACTCTAGGAATCATCTACATCGCTCTAGGAACCGCCGTCTACATCGCTCTAGGAACTGCCGTCTACATCGCTCTAGGATCCGCTGACTACATCACTCTAGGAACCGCCGTCTACATCGCTCTAGGAATTGGCTTCTACATCGCTCTAGGATCCGTCGTCTACATCACTCTAGGAATCATCATCTACATCGCTCTAGGAACCGCCGTCTACATCGCTCTAGGAATTGGCGTCTACATCGCTCTAGGATCCGCCGTCTACATCGCTCTAGGAACCGGCGTCTACATCGCTCTAGGAACTGCCGTCTACATCGCTCTAGGAACCGGCGTCTACATCGCTCTAGGAATCATCATCTACATTGCTCTAGCAACCGGCGTCTACATTTCTCTAGGAACGGCGTCTACATTGCTCTAGGAACGGCATCTACATTGCTCTAGGAACCGCCGTCTACATCGCTCTAGGAACCAGCGTCTACATTGCTCTAGGAATCATCATCTGCATCGCTCTAGGAACCGCCGTCTACATCGCTCTAGGAACCGGCATCTACATCGCTCTAGGAATCATCATCTACATCGCTCTAGGAACCGGTGTCTACATCGCTCTAGGAACCGGCGTCTACATCGCTCTAGGAACCGGAGTCTACATTGCTCTAGGAACCGGCGTCTACATTGCCCTAGGAACCGCCGTCTGCATTGCTCTAGGAACCGCCGTCTACATCTCTCTAGGAACCGCCGTCTACATCGCTCTAGGAACCGCCGTCTACATCGCTCTAGGAACCGGCGTCTACATTGCTCTAGGAATCATCATCTACATCGCTCTAGGAACCGGCGTCTACATCGGTCTAGGTACCGGCGTCTACATTGCTCTAGGAACCGGAGTCTACATTGCTCTAGGAAATGGCGTCTACATTGCTCTAGGAACCGCCGTCTACATTGCTCTAGGAACCGGCGTCTACATCGCTCTAGGAACCGCCGTCTACATCGCTCTTGGAACCGCCGTCTACATCGCTCTAGGAACCGGCGTCTACATTGCTCTAGGAATCATCATCTACATCGCTCTAGGAACCGGCGTCTACATCACTCTAGGAACCGGCGTCTACATTGCTCTAGGAATCATCATCTACATCGCTCTAGGAACCGGAGTCTACATTGCTCTAGGAACCGCCGTCTACATTGCTCTAGGAACCGCCGACTACATCGCTCTAGGAACCGCCGTCTACATTGCTCTAGGAACTGCCGTCTACATCGCTCTAGGAACCGCCGTCTACATTGCTCTAGGAACCGCCGTCTACATTGCTTTAGGAACCGGTGTATACATCGCTCTAGGAATCATCATCTACATCACTCTAGGAACCGCCGTCTACATCGCTCTAGGAACCGCCGTCTACATTGCTCTATGAATCGGCGTCTACATCGCTCTAGGAACCGGCGTCTACATTGCTCTAGGAACCGCCGTCTACATCGCTCTATGAACCGGCGTCTACATCGCTTTAGGAATCATCATCTACATCGTTCTAGGATCCGCTGTCTACATAACTCTAGGAACCGCCGTCTACATCGCTCTAGGAATTGTCGTCTACATCGCTCTAGGATTCGCCGTCTACATCGCTCTAGGAACCGGCGTCTACATCGCTCTAGGAACCGCCGTCTACATCGCTGTAGGAATCATCATCTACATCGCTCTAGGAACCGCCGTCTACATCACTCTAGGAATCATCATCTACATCGCTCTAGGAATTGGCGTCTACATCGCTCTAGGATCCGCCGTCTACATCGCTCTAGGAACCGGCGTCTACATCGCTCTAGGAATCATCATCTACATCGCTCTAGGAATCATCATCTACATCACTCTAGGAACCGCCGTCTACATCACTCTAGGAATCATCATCTACATCGCTCTAGGAACCACCGTCTACATCGCTCTAGGAATTGGCGTCTACATCGCTCTAGGATCCGCCGTCTACATCGCTCTAGGAACCGTCGTCTACATTGCTCTAGGAACCACCGTCTACATCGCTCTAGGAATTGGCGTCTACATCGCTCTAGGATCCGCTGTCTACATCGCTCTAGGAACTGCCGTCTACATCGCTCTAGGAACCGGCGTCTCTAGGAACTAGCCTCAACATCACTTTCAGTACTATCAGTTCTGACTTAGACCGTTCTTCGCTGTGCTGCTCTGGATTCCTCCCCAGAAGCCGCTCTTTGTCCAAAAGAAGCCATTTAGCGTGGCAAATATATTGTTCCAGCTCAGGTCTGAGGATGCAGTTGCTCTAGAATGTCATTTGTCACGCACTTTTAAGTATGTAGCTGGTCTAGAAAGACATTGTGTCATTGCTCCAGCTCTGATCTGAGGATGTAGGAAGAATCCACCAGGAGACCATAAGGCTTCTAAGAAAGATTATCTATGTGGTGCTGTTCTTAGGGCACTTATACTGTCAACTCGATGTAGCAGCTCCTTTACTGTCTGTGGCAAGGAAATAATTAGGTAGTCACTCGCTCTCTAACATTTTATTATTTTGTTATTTTCAATCCAGAAGAGTCAAATATTCTGCGATTGTCTGTCTTGTGCAGGTTTCGGATAGTTTCAGATTGTGATATCCACTAGAGGGAGCTCAGGAGCTTATTGCTTGCTGTGTTCTTGAGCTCCCCGAGTGGTCACTGAAAGAGGAACATTCTGATTAATTTTCCCCATGCAGGGAATTTGGATCTCTGTGTCAGAAAAACAAATCTGTGGCCACTATTAAAAAAAAAAAAAAATCAAACCTAACAAAACAGATTGAAACTTTGAATTCAAACTAAAAATCTAAGTTTATTATAATGAATAGTTTACAAGTAGCATAAAAATGTAAAACAACTATACAGTGAAAATAGGCTAATGCAAGAAGACCATAAAAACCTCCCAAGCTGTGCGCAAACTAATGTAAAACATCCATATGTTTACAATATATAGATAAATTCAGGGTAAGTATCCACATACAAGCATTTCATAATAAACGTTTTATAGGTAATCCGGAAAGCGAGTGTACGCGTCACCAGAGAGGGTTTACTACAATGGTGGATTAAACAATGAGAACGCAAATTGCTGCTATCCAATCCTCCACCATAAAACAAAGTGACTCCATCACTATCTGTAAAGATCTCTTCCCCATAATAATTATGTCCTGCGCAGACCCCTGACGTGCGTTTTGTGGTTGCTTTTTACGAAGGAGGTGCTGACATAAAAAAAAACTAGAAATAGCGTCCCTATAGCAGTGTGCTTTATTGTGGGGCGACTTGTAATTTTGTATGACACCATTCAATTTACCATTTAATGTACTGAAAACTAAAAATATTTAAGTGCGATGAAATGTTCCAAAAAATATGCAATTCTGCCATCATTTTAAGGTTTAGTTCTTCTGGCATTTGTGTGTAGTAAAAGTGTCATTCTCCGCTCAGTGCAATTACCGCAAAACCAAATATGTGGACGTTTTGTAAGTGGTTAAAAAAAATTCAGAACTTTTACAAAAAAATAAAAAATCTGATCACCATTTTTGGGACGGGAAACGTTTTGATTTTTCAGGTGATGGAGCTGAGCGCATTTTCTGCATGGAGAGCTGACGTTTTTATTGGAACCACATTAGGGAGCACGTCAACAGCTTTTTATTGCATTTTTTTTATCTAAAGCAACATTTCTGTTGCTTCGTGTTTTTTTTTTCTCTTTTCCTTGTGACTTAGATCATTTTTTTACTTTCTTGGACGCTGTGATGGCAAATATGGTTATTTGTTACTTTTATTCTTGAATTGGGAAAAAAGGTGGATTTTACACTTCTTAAACGTTTTATTTATTTTTATACTTTTTCATTTTTTTTTGTTTTTTTATCTTTAATTGTGTAAAAGTCAATGGCAGCTCCCAGACAATATTGTTCTGTGGGGGGCTCGTACAGAGCAGCGGAGCGCCCAGCAGATGTATGATGGCGGCGGGCTGCGCCTCCTCGAATATCCGGAGAATACTCACCAGTGATTCCTGGCTCTCATTGTCTGCAGTAAAATAAACCAGAAACGACTTTATAATGAGGTTTCTCCACTTCCCGTCTTGAGATAATTATCCTTCTGTCCTGTGGGATCTGGAACATTCCTCTCCTAATAGAAGCCATTAGATATCTGTGGCTAATATCGCCATCACCCAGCTCTCCCAGAGCCCTGACAGGCACAGCCGTCCCCGGCGCTTTTCCGCCATTAGTCCCAGCTTGTGGCGCAGTGATGGCAGCCATCTTGGTGGCCCAGCTTCCTGACCGCCCATCACCGGCCCTCAGTTATAGGAATGGCTTCCATGCTTCCTTTATCTCATCGCTCGCTTGCAGTAATGGCGCAGATTATTGAGCCGAAGCTTTCACTGTGGTGCGATAGATGTGGCGTCCATTAAGCGCAGGCCACCGCTCGGTATCACTTGATTTTTTACAATTTGGCGAATTTGCTGCATTTTTGTCTTAATTTATAGATGGGAACTGTGGATGAGATTTATGAATACCGCGGGCCCGGTCATGTCAGGTGTCAAAATTACCCATAGGGCATCGATACATTGATCAACTCTTCCCGATAGGCCGGTTTTCTTGATGGACTGACTGAAGAGCCGGCCTTGTTGCCTATAGCAACCACAGACGTTGAAAGCTGCGATCTGGTTGCTATGTACAACAAGGCTGGACAGATTAAGGTATGAAAGCTGCTATCTTATTGGTTGCCATGGGCAACAAGGCCATATGGATTAAGGGATGAAAGCTGCAATCTTATAGGTTGCCATAGGCAACAAGGCAGATCGCTTTAACCTCCTCACCACCTAGGGTGTACTATTGCATTCTATGTCAGGTGCAGGTGTATGGCTGGCTCTCAGGAGCTGATCCTGTGCCGTCTGTATTACACAGCCACCATCTACATGAAACCGCAGCGTCCACAGCCCGCGTCACCCCGTACATGCCACTGGCTGTGGTGTTTAGATGGCGCAGTCCTAGCGGCGTGCGACCCTGTGCCATTCTCCCCATCACCACCACAATGTGATCACAAAGTGCTGTGTGTTACCATGGCAGCCGGGGTCTGCAGAAGACCGCAGCGTGAAGACAAGAAGAGGACGTCATCGTGAGAAGATGGGAGGCGCCGGACAGAACCGCAGCGCCCATCAGACTAGAACCGGACCGGACCGCCCCTGGGTGAGTATAATCTAACCTCTTTTCCTCATCTTTCAGGATACATCGGGGGCTTATCTACAGGCCCTGATGCTGGTGGGCTTAGCTCAACTTCCATTTTGGGGGGGTGACAGGTTCCCTTTAACGCTTGCTCTAAAGAGAAAAAAAAGCCCAAAACTCCCATTTTCAGTCGCCGCATCTGAAAAAATACAATAAAAAATAATATACCAAGAAATGGTACGAATAAAAAATGACAGCTCAACACACGAAACACAAACTCTCACGTCACTCCAAAGATGGAATACAAAAGTTACAGAAAAATGACGGCAGAGGACAGAAACATTTTTATTCCAATATTCAGAAATTTTTTTCAACACTAAGATATAAAATACATATATACAATGTGTGTTATATACAGTGGGTACGGAAAGTATTCAGACCAATTAACATTCTTCACTCTTTGTTTCATTGCAGCCATTTGGTAAATTCAGTAAAGTTATTTTTTTTCTCATTAATGTCCACTCTGCCCCCATCTTGACTGAAAAAAACAAATGTAGAAATTTTTGCAAATTTATTGAAAAAATAAAACCTGAAATCTCCCATGGCCATAAGTCTTCAGCCCCTTTGCTCAGTATTGAGTAGAAGCCCCTTTTGAGCTCGTACAGCCAGGAGTCTTCTTGGGAATGATACAAGTTTTTCCCCCCTGGATTTGGGGATCCTCGGCCATTCTTCCTTGCAGATCCTCTCCAGTTCCATCAGGTTGGATGGTGAACGTTGGTGGACGCCATTTTCAGGTGTCTCCAGAGATGCTCCATTGGGTTTAGGTCAGGGCTCTGGTTGGGCCGGTCAGGAATGGTCACAGAGTTGTTCTGAAGCCGCTCCTTTGTTATTTTAGCTGTGTGCTCAGGGTCATTGTCTTGTTGGAAGGTGAACCTTCGGCCAAGTCTGAGGTCCAGAGCACTCTGGAAGAGGTTTTCATCCAGGATATCTCTGTACTTGGCCACATTCATGTTTACTTCAATGACGACCAGTCGTCCTGTCCCTGCAGCTGAAAAACACCCCTATAGCATGATGCTGCCTCCACCATGTTTCACTGTGGGGATTGTATTCTGCAGGTGGTGAGCAGTGCCTGGTTTTCTCCACACATACCGCTTAGAATTATCACCAAAAAGGTCTATCTTCGTCTCATCAGACCAGAGAATCTTATTTCTCATAGTCTGGGAGTCCTTCATGTGTTTTTAGCAAACTCTATGCAGCTTTCATATGTATTGCACTGAGGAGAGGCTTCCGACCGGCTGCTCTGCCACAAAGGCCCGACTGCTGGAGGCTGCAGTGATAGGTGACTTTGTGGAACTTTCTCCCATCTCCCTACTGCATCTCTGGAGCTCAGCCACAGTGATCTTGGGGATCTTCTTTACCTCTCCCACCAAGGCTCTCCTCCCACGATTGCTCAGTTGGGCTGGACGGACAGGTCTATGGAGATTTCTGGTGGTCCCAAACTTCTTCCATTTAATGATTATGGAGGCCACTGTGCTCTTAGGAACCTTGAGTCCTGCAGAAATTCTGTTGTAACCTTGGCCAGATCTGTGCCACAATTCTGTCTCTGAGCTCCTTGGCCAGTTCCTTTGGCCTCATGATTCTCATTTGGTCTGACACGCACTGTGAGCAGTGAGATCTTATATTGACAGGTGTGCGCCGCTCCAAATCAAGTCCTATCACAACACATTACCTGTGTTTGACCAGCGCCGTATACAAGCCGATTTTGTGCAATCTAATACTAAGCAATCACCCCCTCCATGAATTGGTAGGTTGTGTGTGGTTGTGTCATCAGTATTTTGCACCTTTACGACAAGGATTTGCTGCATCCTGAGAGTGCATTAGTTCTCAAGTTCTGCGATCTGGGCAGGTAAGCATTGCTGCCCCTTTTTAGCTGTATTAATAAATGAAGTTTTCACTGCACAATTGGTAACAATCCCAAAAAGAAGGAGGAATTGGAAGCATTTAAAGAGACCAGGATGGATGAACACAGAACTTAATCACTTGTTAAAAGGAAAAAAGAAATGTATATTAAATGGAAAGAGGAGGCATAGCTAAAGAATATAATGCTGTCTGCAGGGAATGCAGGGCAAGAGCTAGAAAAGCTAAAGCCAGTAATGAAGTGAGGCTTGTAAGGGAGACCAAAAGCAGCAAAAAAGCAAAAAAGGATTTGGAGGTATGTCAAAAACAAAAGAAAAGTCACAGATGCTATAGGATTTTTTTGGGATGAAAAGCGTGAAGTGGTCAGATATGATGTTGAGAAGCCAAACTTTTAAATTCCTATTTTGCATCTGTGTTCTCTAAGAAAGCGAATGTAACATCAACTGATCTCCACAGTGCCATCAAAGGAATAAAAGAATCCACACTATTCATAAACAGAGAGATGGTGAGGGCACACTTAGCTAATTTACATGAATTTACACTTTCCTGCTCCAGATGAATTACATCCTAGGATACTGAGTTAGAGGAAATTGCAGAACCACTAACCAGAATCTTTGAAAAATCCAGAAACACAGGAGAAGTCCCAGAAGATTGGAGAAGGGCAAATGTCCCAATCTTCAAAAAAGGAAAGAAGATGAAGTCAGGAAATTACAAGACAGTGAACCTTTTATGCCAGGGAAGATCTGTGAACAAAGTATCTCATACTATCCTTACTGAAAAAAATGTCCAAGTATGGGATTGACAAGGCTACGGTTAGGTGGATTCATAACTGGCTCAGTGATCGTACTCAAAGAGTGGTGATAAATGGCTGCATCTCCAATTGGAAGAGTGTTACTAGTGGGGACCACAAGGCTCTGTCCTGGCCCCAGTGTTGTTCAACATTTTTATAAATGATCTAGATAAGGGAACTGAATGTAAACTAATCAAATTTACAGACGATGCAAAGCTAGAAGGGATATTTAACACTAGAGAAGACAAAGAAAGGATTCAGAAGGATTTAGAGAAGCCTGAACAATGGGCAGCGACTAATAGAATGGTATTTAAAATGCAAGATTCTACAGGGTGGGCCATTTATATGGATACACCTAAATAAAATGGGAATGGTTGGTGATATCAACTTCCTGTTTGTGGCACATTAGTATATTATTATTATTTTATTATTATTATTATACATTTTTGTAGCGCCATTTATTCCATGGCGCTTTACATGTGAATACGGGGCAAATATAGACAAATACATTAAACATGTATATGGGAGGGGTTAAACTTTTCAAGAAGGGTGGTGACCATGGCGGCTATTTTGAAGTCGGACATTTTGCAGTTTTCCCCCTCCCATATACGGGCATCATAGCCCCACAGATTGGCTTCTACATACTGACTGGTATCCTGACTGACAGCATGGACTGGACCTGTGACTTGGACTGATTGCTCTTTTGCCATTGTCCTGTTGGGCCTCGGATATCTCTCATTTTTTTGGTATGCATATACATGCTTCTCTTGCTATGAGATTATCCTTATTTTGGGTTTGGCTACCTTACCTAACCTATAGTGGTCCTTATAAATACATATAATAATTTTTTCTCTGGGGGACAGTATGTTGGCAGTTTTCGCCCTTATTGCTTATTAGTCATCAGTCTTCCATATCTCCGTATGTGGTGCTAGTCTATCTTGTAACTAGGACGGATATTTAGTATGGTTGAATTATTGTATATTTATATTCTTTAGATATATGTATGTACCACTCTGATTCCCCTTTTTTGGAGGGTACGCTCTCACTGTTGTCTCAGCCTCCTCAGGTGCCATATACTTTATACTTTTTTCTGTGGGCTATGTCTGTATTCCTTGTCATTATGGGCATGTTTTGTGCTTTTAATTGTTTTTAATTGTGTCTTGTGCTTGTTAGACTGTTTAATTAAAATTAAAATAAAATATATATTTTTGATATCTAGTCACTATTGAGTCCTGTTGATCTCCCATACAACATGTCTTTTTCTCGATTGGTTCTATGGTGTCTGTTTACTTCAACTAATCCCAAACTGTTCTTCAACTATATCAATAGTAAAAGAATAAAAACTGAAAATGTAGGCCCCTTAAAAAATAGTGAGGAAAGAATGGTTGTAGATGACGAGGAAAAAGCTAACATATTAAACACCTTCTTCTCCACGGTATTCACGGTGGAAAATGAAATGCTAGGTGAAATCCCAAGAAACAATGAAAACCCTATATTAAGGGTCACCAATCTAACCCAAGAAGAGGTGCGAAACCGGCTAAATAAGATTAAAATAGATAAATCTCCGGGTCCGGATGGCATACACCCACGAGTACTAAGAGAACTAAGTAATGTAATAGATAAACCATTATTTCTTATTTTTAGTGACTCTATAGCGACAGGGTCTGTTCCGCAGGATTGGCGCATAGCAAATGTGGTGCCAATATTCAAAAAGGGCTCTAAAAGTGAACCTGGAAATTATAGGCCAGTAAGTCTAACCTCTATTGTTGGTAAAATATTTGAAGGGTTTCTGAGGGATGTTATTCTGGATTATCTCAATGAGAATAACTGTTTAACTCCATATCAGCATGGGTTTATGAGAAATCGCTCCTGTCAAACCAATCTAATCAGATTTTATGAAGAGGTAAGCTATAGGCTGGACCACGGTGAGTCATTGGACGTGGTATATCTCGATTTTTCCAAAGCGTTTGATACCGTGCCGCACAAGAGGTTGGTACACAAAATGAGAATGCTTGGTCTGGGGGAAAATGTGTGTAAATGGGTTAGTAACTGGCTAAGTGATAGAAAGCAGAGGGTGGTTATAAATGGTATAGTCTCTAACTGGGTCGCTGTGACCAGTGGGGTACCGCAGGGGTCAGTATTGGGACCTGTTCTCTTCAACATATTCATTAATGATCTGGTAGAAGGTTTACACAGTAAAATATCGATATTTGCAGATGATACAAAACTATGTAAAGCAGTTAATACAAGAGAAGATAGTATTCTGCTACAGATGGATCTGGATAAGTTGGAAACTTGGGCTGAAAGGTGGCAGATGAGGTTTAACAATGATAAATGTAAGGTTATACACATGGGAAGAAGGAATCAATATCACCATTACACACTGAACGGGAAACCACTGGGTAAATCTGACAGGGAGAAGGACTTGGGGATCCTAGTTAATGATAAACTTACCTGGAGCAGCCAGTGCCAGGCAGCAGCTGCCAAGGCAAACAGGATCATGGGGTGCATTAAAAGAGGTCTGGATACACATGATGAGAGCATTATACTGCCTCTGTACAAATCCCTAGTTAGACCGCACATGGAGTACTGTGTCCAGTTTTGGGCACCGGTGCTCAGGAAGGATATAATGGAACTAGAGAGAGTACAAAGGAGGGCAACAAAATTAATAAAGGGGATCGGAGAACTACAATACCCAGATAGATTAGCGAAATTAGGATTATTTAGTCTAGAAAAAAGACGACTGAGGGGCGATCTAATAACCATGTATAAGTATATAAGGGGACAATACAAATATCTCGCTGAGGATCTGTTTATACCAAGGAAGGTGACGGGCACAAGGGGGCATTCTTTGCGTCTGGAGGAGAGAAGGTTTTTCCACCAACATAGAAGAGGATTCTTTACTGTTAGGGCAGTGAGAATCTGGAATTGCTTGCCTGAGGAGGTGGTGATGGCGAACTCAGTCGAGGGGTTCAAGAGAGGCCTGGATGTCTTCCTGGAGCAGAACAATATTGTATCATACAATTATTAGGTTCTGTAGAAGGACGTAGATCTGGGGATTTATTATGATGGAATATAGGCTGAACTGGATGGACAAATGTCTTTTTTCGGCCTTACTAACTATGTTACTATGTTACTATGTTACTTGTTGAGGGGGATTCAGGATTTTTTCTATAGGTTATATTTCTTTGGGTGGTGCCCTCCATTGTTTTCTTTACTAGTGGGGACCACAAGGCTCTGTCCTGGCCCCAGTGTTGTTCAACATTTTTATAAATGATCTAGATAAGGGAACTGAATGTAAACTAATCAAATTTACAGACGATGCAAAGCTAGAAGGGATATTTAACACTAGAGAAGACAAAGAAAGGATTCAGAAGGATTTAGAGAAGCCTGAACAATGGGCAGCGACTAATAGAATGGTATTTAAAATGCAAGATTCTACAGGGTGGGCCATTTATATGGATACACCTAAATAAAATGGGAATGGTTGGTGATATCAACTTCCTGTTTGTGGCACATTAGTATATGGGAGGGGTTAAACTTTTCAAGAAGGGTGGTGACCATGGCGGCTATTTTGAAGTCGGACATTTTGCAGTTTTCCCCCTCCCATATACTAATGTACCGCCCCCTGACGAAGGAGCCCTCGCTCCGAAACGCGCGTCAGGTCTGACGTGCGGGCCGCACACCGGACACTGTGAACTCACCACCTCTGACCAGGTAATTTATTGATACAGTGTGTGCTGCCTGTTATACGGGTTATACTTGTGATACTCTGGTCGACTCTATGGTGGGATGTGTTATAGGTGCAGTAATGGCTGCTATTATTGTTGGTCACTAATAATCTCCCCTGGACGTCAGGGCCGCCATCAGGGCATTACAGCCGTGACTGGCGTAAGGGGCCCGGTGAGCAGAGGGGGCCCGCATCGGGCCCCCTCTTACCTGCTCACCGGGCCCCTACCGGCAGCCGCAGGCTGAACCGGGCCCTTAGCGGCGGCCGGCGCTGCAGCTGTACGCTATTGACATGCGGGCCCGCGCCCGCACGTCAATAGTTAACAGCCGCCAGCCGCAGCGTGCAGGTCGCCGGCGTCTGACGTCATTGTCAGTCGCCGGCGAGTGCACAGTGCAGCTGCGTGGAGAGAGGAGCGCGGCAGGTAAGTAGAACTTTTTTTTTTTTCTATTAAGAGCGGAGAGCGGCGATCGGGGGGGGGGGGGTTTGGGCAGAAGGCTGGACACAGAGGGGGCAGAAGGCCGCTGGACACAGAGGGGGCAGAAGGCCGCTGGACACAGAGGGGGCAGAAGGCCGCTGGACACAGGGGGGCAGAAGGCCGCTGGACACAGAGGGGGCAGAAGGCCGCTGGACACAGAGGGGGCAGAAGGCCGCTGGACACAGAGGGGGCAGAAGGCCGCTGGACACAGGGGGGCAGAAGGCCGCTGGACACAGAGGGGGCAGAAGGCAGCTGGACACGGGGGCAGAAGGCAGCTGGACACAGGGGGGCAGAAGGCAGCTGGACACAGAGGGGGCAGAAGGCAGCTGGACACAGAGGGGCAGTAAAGCTGGACACAGGGGGGCAGAAGGCAGCTGGACACAGAGGGGGCAGAAGGCAGCTGGACACAGGGGGGCAGAAGGCAGCTGGACACAGAGGGGGCAGAAGGCAGCTGGACACAGAGGGGGCAGAAGGCAGCTGGACACAGGGGGGCAGAAGGCAGCTGGACACGGGGCAGAAGGCAGCTGGACACAGAGGGGGCAGAAGGCAGCTGGACACAGAGCGGGCAGAAGGCAGCTGGACACAGAGGGGGCAGAAGGCAGCTGGACACAGAGGGGGCAGAAGGCAGCTGGACACAGAGGGGGCAGAAGGCAGCTGGACACAGAGGGGGCAGAAGGCCGCTGGACACGGGGGCAGTAAAGCTGGACACGGGGGGGGGGGGCAGAAGGCCGCTGGACACAGAAGGGCAGTAAAGCTGGACACGGGGGGCAGAAGGCTGGACACGGGGGGCAGAAGGCTGGACACAGGGGGGCAGTAAAGCTGGACACAGGGGGGGCAGAAGGCTGGACACAGAGGGGGCAGTAAAGCTGGACACAGGGGGCAGTAAAGCTGGACACAGAGGGGGCAGTAAAGCTGGACACAGAGGGGGCAGTAAATCTGGACACAGAGGGGGCAGTAAATCTGGACACAGAGGGGGCAGTAAATCTGGACACAGAGGGGGCAGTAAATCTGGACACAGAGGGGGCAGTAAATCTGGACACAGAGGGGGCAGTAAATCTGGACACAGAGGGGGCAGTAAATCTGGACACAGAGGGGGCAGTAAATCTGGACACAGAGGGGGCAGTAAATCTGGACACAGAGGGGGCAGTAAAGCTGGACACAGAGGGGGCAGTAAAGCTGGACACGGGGGGGGGGCAGAAAGCTGGACACGGGGGGGCAGAAAGCTGGACACGGGGGGGCAGAAAGCTGGACACGGGGGGGGGCAGAAAGCTGGACACAGGGGGGGCAGAAAGCTGGACACGGGGGGGCAGAAAGCTGGACAGGGGGGGCGGGGCAGAAAGCTGGACACGGGGGGGGGGCAGAAAGCTGGACACATGGGGGGCAGAAAGCTGGACACATGGGGGGCAGAAAGCTGGACACATGGGGGGCAGAAAGCTGGACACGGGGCAGAGTGCTGGACAGAGATGGGGCAGAGTGCTGGACAGAGATGGGGCAGAGTGCTGGACAGAGATGGGGCAGAGTGCTGGACAGAGATGGGGCAGAGTGCTGGACAGAGATGGGGCAGAGTGCTGGGCAGAGTGCTGGACAGAGATGGGGCAGAGTGCTGGACAGAGATGGGGCAGAGTGCTGGACAGAGATGGGGCAGAGTGCTGGACAGAGATGGGGCAGAGTGCTGGACAGAGATGGGGCAGAGTGCTGGACAGAGATGGGGCAGAGTGCTGGACAGAGATGGTGCAGGATTGGAAACAGATGGGGCAGGATGGATACGATGGAGACAGATGGGGCAGGATGGGGAGATCATATGGGGTAGAATGGATACTCATGAGGGCAGGATGAGAGAACATATGGCTGGAGCCTGAAATGAGACACACGGTGGCCAGGATGGCGAATATTACCATAGGGGCTAATTAAGGGATATTATTATTGCAGTGATGTATTTATTTTATTTTTTGAGTATACTGTTTTAAATGGCGGGGGCGGTCCTGTTACTGTGTAGAGTGATACTATGTTGCCTTCTTCATGTGGTGTAATGTAGAAGTTGGGAAAATTAAGTAATGTGTTCTACAAGCGGAACTCGAGATAACTGTTTTATTTCCTGCAGAGACGAGTCCTGGCTGGATAAAGTGATGGCGGTCTGTGCTGGATGAAAGATGAAGGACTTCACCTAGAGACGTCACTGGTGAGTCAGTGTTACCTATACACTTACACTATACACTGTATACTATATACAGAGGTCCTGTGTACAATGTCACCAGTGATCACTGTATTATCTATACATTATATACAGAGCTCCTGTGTGTAATGTCACCAGTGATCACTGTATTACCTGTACACAGACACTGCTTACTAATTACAGATCTCCTGTGCATAATGGCACTGATGGTGATAGTATTGTGGGTTTTTTTTGTATTACTGATCAGTATTGTAGTATTCAGTCATTGTTGGTAATATGTGGTCTGGTCATGATGTGGAGGTAATATGTGGTCTGGTCATGGTGTAGCGGTATTTGTTCCTTGTATTTTATATTATTCGATCACTGTGGTGGTAATATGTCATCTGGTCATAGTGTTGTGGTATTTGTTCCTTGTATGTAGTATTATAGGTCATTTTAAAAATTGAAAAATAAATAAAAATATACCTAAATTGTATTGCATATTTTAACAAATATTTAGTAGGTTACAGTAGAGTAGGGCCCGGCCAAAAGTGTCTACCTTGTTGTGGTGGCGGCTTAAAAAATCTTTTGGCCAAAACAAAAGCTGCCGGCTATATGTGTGATCTGGTGATGGGAACTGTCAATGTGTGATAGGTGAGAAGTGGAGATTTTCCAAGAGAGAGTGGTGGGACTGTGGACAGTTCGTGGGGTGGAGCCTGGAGGCGGGGCTGGGGTGGAGCCTGGGCGGAGTTTCAAGGGGGCCCCGAAAATTTTGCCAGTATGGGGCCCCGAAATTTCTAGTGGCAGCCCTGCTGGACGTTCATCTCCCACATGCAGCATAACAGTAGTTTGTCCTGATTTAGGGATGCATGGTGTCTTTGAGGTGTTCTAGGGATTGTTTGACGTATTTATTACAAGCCTTTCTGCTCTAATGGTGTCCACTCCCCATACTTACATCATTTAAACATAGGGAGCTTATGTTGGGCCTGCGCGTCTGTGTTTTACACGGTAGTATTCGTGGTGTGACCTGTACTATTGTCCCCCCATCCTTGTCCCTTCTCGTCTGTACATTTTAACATTTGTACTTAATAAAAAGTTGTTTTTATTGCTTATAGTTCTTTTTCGTATGGTCGTTTTTCTTGTGGTTTCCACATCTCTCCCATATCATCTTTATACGACTGGTGTGATAATAGTCCGGCAAGTGAGTAGCAGGAAGTGCTTGCACTATTCATATTTACGGGATGCTGCTTTTGAGTACCGCCATCCTGATACCATATACTAATGTGCCACAAACAGGAAGTCGATATCACCAACCATTCCCATTTTATTTAGGTATTTAGGTGTGTTCTTATAAATGGCCCACCCTGTACACCTGGGCAAGAAAAGTGAAAATTAAATCTACAAAATAAGAGGAAAAGAATTAATCAACAGCACATGTGAAAAAGACTTGGGTATACTAATAGATCACAGACTGTACAGGAGTCAACAGTGCGATGCAGCAGCAAAAAAGGCAAAGTTCTAGGATGTATTAAGAGAAGCATACAGTCTAGATCATAAGAAGTCATTCGTGCCCTCTTCTCCTCCTTGGTCAGGCCTCATCTGGATACTGTGTCCAGTTTTGGGCTCCACGTTCTATAAAAGACATCAACAAACTGGAACAAGTTCAGAGAAGAGCGACCAGAATGGTGACCGGTCTGCAAACCAAGTCCTATGAGGAACGGTTACAGGATTTGGGAATGTTTAGCTGCAAAAAAGAAGACGGAGAGGAGACTTAATAGCTGTCTACAAATATCTGAAGGGCTGTCACATTGTAGAAGGATCATCTCTATTCTCATTTACAAGGAAAGACTAAAAGCAATGGGATGAAACTGAATGGGAGAAGACACAGATTAGATATTAGAAAAAACTTTTTTACAGTGAGGGTGATCAATGAGTGGAACAGGCGGCCACGAGAGGTGGTGAGGTCTCCTTCAATGGAAGTCTTCAGAGGCTGGACAGACATCTGTCTGGGATGATTTAGTGACTCCGGCATTGAGCAGGGGGTTGGACATGATGATCCTGGAGGTCTCTTCCAACTCTAACATTCTAGGATTCTGTTTTTCTGTTGCTCCAATTTGATGTCTATGCAACTTTCTGACCATGTTTTATTCCAGTTGGACGACAGATGAATAGTTGACTTTTTTTCACTTTTTATTATAGCATTTAACAACATCATCATTTTATTGTTGAGAATACGGGAATGACATTTTTGCGTATTTTCTTTTTCCTTAATTATTATTTAAAAAATGGTGTTTTTTACTTATATTGTTTTTACTTCTAAACTCTTTATTTCATATTTTTGAAGTGTTTATATGACGGTACAAGAGGACTTGAACTTGTCATCCTTTGACCTCTGGCATAATTGATTGCATTACAGCATTAGGCCGGCTTCACACTTGCGAGTTTTACGGACGTAAGAGCGCAGAAACTACGTCCGTAAAACTCGCAAAAAATACGGCACAATTATTCTCTATGCCCCTGCTCCTATCTGCCGTATTTTACTGATCAGTATTATACGGCTTTCTACGGCCGTACAAAATCGCAGCATGCTGCGTTTGTCACCGTACTGCGCAAGAAATACGCCAATGAAAGTCTATGGAAGCGTGAAAAATACGGATTTCACACAGACAAGCAGTGTGACTTGCGAGAAATACGCAGCGCTGTTAGAGAGAAAAGCCGGTAATTCAGTGCGGTGTACAGTAAAATCACACTGACAGCTTACAGTCCAATACGTAGAATAAATGTGTACACATAGAATAGGTATATATATATATATATATGTCAGTGAGACACATATATGTATATATATTAATATTTATTCCAGCGCTATACAGCTTGAAAGCCGGTAATTCAATTACCGGCTTTTTCTTTCTCCTTCCTAAAACCCGACATGATTTGAGACATGGTTTACATACAGTAAACCATGTCTTCTCTCCATTTTTTTTGCAGATTCCACACTACTAATGTCAGTAGTGTGTATCTGCAAAATTTGGCCGTTCTAGCTCTTAAAATAAAGGGTTAAATGGCGGAAAAAATTGGCGTGGGCTCCCGCGCAATTTTCTCCGCCAGAGTAGTAAAGCCAGTGACTGAGGGCAGATATTAATAGCCTGGAGAGGGTCCATGGTTATTGGCCCCCCCCTGGCTAAAAATATCTGCCCCCAGCCACCCCAGAAAAGGCACATCTGGAAGATGCGCCTATTCTGGCACTTGGCCACTCTCTTCCCATTCCCGTGTAGCGGTGGGATATGGGGTAATGAAGGGTTAATGCCACCTTGCTATTGTAAGGTGACATTAAGCCTAATTAATAATGGAGAGGCGTCAATTATGACACCTATCCATTATTAATCCAATTGAATGAAAGGGTTAAATAAAACTCAAACACATTATTTAAAATTATTTTAATGAAATAAAAACAATGGTTGTTGCAGTATTTTATTCTACGCCCAATCCAATCACTGAAGACCCTCGTTCTGTGAAAGAAAAAACATAATAAACCAACAATATACTTACCCTCCGCAGATCTGTAACGTCCAACGATGTAAATCCTTCTGAAGGGGTTAAAACATTTTGCAGCAAGGAGCTTTGCTACTGCAGGCTGCTCCTCCTGCAAAACCCCGGGGAATGAGTCTAAATATAGATCAATGAGCTATATTTAGCTTCATTTGCGGTGAGGCGCCCTCTGCTGGATGTTCATAGATCGTGGGAAATTTCCTAGAAAGCTCCCAGGCTTAATATATGAAATAGTGTATAAATTTCACTTAGTTTTCCTTGTTATCACACACACTGCGGGCTAGTCCGACATCCCTCTCTTCGCTTCTGCTGCTGTGTGTGTGAATCCTAAATTTCTCATTCCCTCTCCGCACAAGAATGTTTATGGCCCCTGTAGCTGCGGTAGACAATTCTCCCATCTAGTACCAGCTGAAACTGGTATAGTCGCTCTCAAAAGACATGAGGTTCTTTTTGCTATTATAGTGAGATACTGGGCACCGATTTGGGCTAGAAAAATAAGGAGTACATATTGTAAATTGCCATCGGTAGATCTGTCAACCACTTTAAAGGGACTCTGTCACCTGAATTTGGCGGGACTGGTTTTGGGTCATATGGGCGGAGTTTTCGGGTGTTTGATTCACCCTTTCCTTACCCGCTGGCTGCAATATTGGATTGAAGTTCATTCTCTGTCCTCCATAGTACACGCCTGCACAAAGCAATCTTGCCTTGTGCCGGCATGTATTATGGAGGACAGAGAATGAACTTCAATCCAATATTGCAGCCAGCATGCAGCCAGCGGGTAAGGAAAGGGTGAATCAAACACCTGAAAACTCCACCCATATGACCCAAAACCAGTCCCGCCAAATTCAGGTGACAGGTTCCCTTTAAGTGCTAGCAGCTAAACACAATGAGTACAAAGTGCGGATTTCTCCTGAACTGTGTGGAACAGCTAGCCCGAGTCTAGACTCTGTGAATAGCTAATTTCAATATAAGATGAATGATGTGTATGTTGTGACCCTGCTAGATTCTCGAGCCAATTTATGAGAATTATAAGTATTGCTGGAAAAATCTGTAACTTTGAGGAGAGGGGAGGGTGCAGGTAAGCCAGCCCCTTTAGTGATATCACAAGCCTGCAAGTATAAGGCACGGCACTCAACCAAACCTCCCTTCTTGCTGGGACTTCTCGCTATCCAGACTCCCTGATGAACTGGGATATTTGGCTCCGCCCACCAGCATTGGTTAGCTGAAATGATTTGAGCACATGTGAATGTTACTTCCTTCTTTAATCCCTGTTTATTTTATAATTGCTGTACATACTTTAAATTGCCTCATCTTGTAAAATCTTGATATACCTTTTATAAACACTGCATAATCTTTTTATGGAGTATGTTATATTTACTAGCTTCATTCCCTTGCTCTAAAATGTACCGTAAGTCTTCTGAAGTTAATTACGCTACTAATTTGGGTTGGCTCTGAACCCTTCTGTGGAGAAATCTGAGCTGGTGGCAGCGAAGTGTGTTCTGGGTTAGGCAGGTTAGTTGTCCTGGCTGTGTGTTTTCAGGTCAGTCATACTGGAAGACCCAACAACGACCCATCTTCAATGCTCTTACTGAGGGAAGGAGGTTGTTGGCCAAATTCTCACACTATATGACCCCATCCCATCCTCAATTCAATATGGTGCAGTCATTCTGTCCACTTTGTAGAAAAGCACCCCAAAGTATGATTTTGTTTTCCCCCCACCATGCTTCACAGTAGGGACGATGTTCTTGCGGTTGTACTCATCCCTCTTCTTCCTCCAAACACCGCGAGTGGAGTTGATACCAAAAAGCTCTATTTTGGTCTCCTCTGACCACATGACCTTCTCTAGAATTATCCAGATGGTCATTGGTGAACTTCAAACAGGACATGTGCTGGTGTGAGCAGGAGGACCTTGTGTGTCCGGCAGGAGTTTAATCCATGATGGTCGGTGATCAAATACTTATTTCATGCAATAAAATGAAAATTATTTATCAATCCTACAATGGGATTTTCTGGATTTTACTGTTATATTCTGTCTCACAGGTGAAGTGTATCTACGACCTACAATAAAAATTACAGACCTCTCCATTCTGTGTAGGTGGGAAATCCAGCAAAATCGGCCGGGGATCAAATACTTATTTTCCCCACTGTACAGCGGCTTCTTCAGGGACTGAGCAGAATCAGTGATTACAAGTGATGAGTGAATATACTCGTTGCTCGGGTTTTCCGGAACACACTCTGGTGATCTCCGAGTATTTGTTAGTGTTCGGAGATTTAGTTTTCATCACGGCAGCGGAATTATTTACAGCTGCTAGCCAGGCTGAGTACATGTGGGGGTTGCCTGGGTGCTAGGGATTCCCCACATGTAATCAAGCTGTCTATCAGCTGTAAATCATTCCGCTGCAGCAAAAAAACAATCTCTGAGCAGTTACAAATACTCGGAGACCGCCCGAGCGTGCTCTGGAAAAATCGAGAAACAAGTACACTCGCTCATCACTAGTGATCACTGTCACCATCACTAGAAGCCATTAATGTGCTGCCATCTAGTGGTCAGTATGAAAACTGCAATGTTAATTAAAATGACGCCACAATCTGTTCTTCATCTACTATATAATTGTCTAAGGGTCACTTCCGTCTTTCTGTCTGTCACGGATATTCATTGGTCGCGGCCTCTGTCTGTCATGAAAATCCAAGTCGCCTATTGGTCGCGGCAAAACAGCGACGGGCACAGTCCGGCGGCAACATGGCCGCTCCTTCCTCCCCTGCAGTCAGTGCCCCCTCCCTACTCTCCTCCACTCACCGCTCACAGTGTTAATGGCAGCGTTAACCGACCGCGTTATGCCGCAGTGTAACGCACTCCATCAACGCAGCTATTAACCCTGTGTGACCAACGTTTTACTATTGATGCTGCGTATGCGGCATCAATAGTAAAAATATCTAATGTTGAAAATAAAAAAATCGTTATATACTCACCGTCCCGTCGGCCCCTCGGATCCAGAACAGGCCTTTCCTGCTCGCGACGCTCCGGTAACCGGTCCATGCTGCGATCTCGCGAGATGATGACGTAGCGGTCTACACGGGCTGTGCAACGTGGCTGGGCAATATACTACATGGGCTGTGCTAGATACTATGTGGGCTGGGCAATATACTACGTGATTGGGCAATATACTACGTGGCTGGGCAGTATACTACGTGGGCTGGGCAATATACTACATGGGCTGTGCTAAATACTACGTGGGCTGGGCAATATACTACGTGGCTGGGCAATATACTACGTGGCTGGGCAATATACTACATGGGCTGTGCTAAATAGTACGTGGGCTGGGCAATATACTACGTGATTGGGCAATATACTACGTGGCTGGGCAGTATACTACGTGACTGGGCAATATACTACGTGGGCTGTGCTAAATACTACGTGGCTGGGCAATATACTACGTGACTGGGCAATATACTACGTGGCTGGGCAATATACTACGTAACTGGGCAATATACTACGTGGCTGGGCAATATACTACGTGGCTGGGCAATATAATACGTGGCTGGGCAATATACTACTTGGCTGGACAATATACTACGTGGCAGGGCAATATACTACGTGACTGGGCAATATACTACGTGGCTGGGAAATATACTACGTGGCTGGGCAATATACTACGTGGGCTAGGCAATATACTACGTGGCTGGGCAATATATTACGTGGCTGGGCAATATACTACGTGGCTGGGCAATATACTACTTGGCTGGACAATATACTACGTGGCTGGACAATATACTACGTGGCTGGACAATATACTACGTGGCTGGGCAATATACTACGTGGCTGGGCAATATACTACGTGGCTGGGCAATATACTACGTCGCTGGGCAATATACTACGTCGCTGGGCAATATACTACGTGACTGGGCAATATACTACGTGGCTGGGCAATATACTACGTGGCTGGGCAATATACTACGTCGCTGGGCAATATACTACGTCGCTGGGCAATATACTACGTGACTGGGCAATATACTACGTGACTGGGCAATATACTACGTGGCTGGGCAATATACTACGTGGCTGGGCAATATACTACGTGGCTGGGCAATATACTACGTGACTGGGCAATATACTACGTGGCTGGGCAATATACTACGTGGGCTAGGCAATATACTACGTGACTGGGCAATATACTATGTGGCTGGGAAATATACTACATGACTGGGCAATATACTACGTGGCTGGGCAATATATTACGTGGCTGGGCAATATACTACGTGGCTGGGCAATATACTACTTGGCTGGACAATATACTACGTGGCTGGACAATATACTACGTGGCTGGACAATATACTACGTGGCTGGACAATATACTACGTGGCTGGGCAATATACTACGTCGCTGGGCAATATACTACGTCACTGGGCAATATACTACGTGACTGGGCAATATACTACGTGACTGGGCAATATACTACGTGGCTGGGCAATATACTACGTGGCTGGGCAATATACTACGTGGCTGGGCAATATACTACGTGACTGGGCAATATACTACGTGGCTGGGCAATATACTACGTGGGCTAGGCAATATACTACGTGACTGGGCAATATACTTCGTGACTGGGCAATATACTACATGGCTGGGCAATATACTACATGGCTGGGCAATATACGTGACTGGGCAATATACTTCGTGGCTGGGCAGTATACTACGTCGCTGTGCAATATACTACGTGGGCTGTGCTAAATACGTGGGCTGGGCAATATACTACGTGGGCTGGGCAATATACTACGTGGGCTGGGCAATATACTACATGGCTGGGCAATATACTACGTGGCTGGGCAATATACTACGTGGCTGGGCAATATACTACGTCACTAGGCAATATACTACGTGGCTGGGCAATATTATTATTATTATTGTTATAGCGCCATTTATTCCATGGCGCTTTACATGTGAGGAGGGGTATACATAGTAAAAACAGGTACAATAATCTTAAACAATACAAGTCACAACTGGTACAGGAGGAGAGAGGACCCTGCCCACGAGGGCTCACAATCTACAAGGGATGGGTGAGGATAGAGCTGGTCATGCAGCGGTTTGGTCGATCGGTAGTTACTGCAGGTTGTAGGCTTGTCGGAAGAGGTGGGTCTTCAGGTTCTTAATATAATAATTTACTACGTGACTGCAATATACTACGTCACTAGGCAATATACTACGTGGTTGGGCAATATACTGCTTGGCTGGACAATATATTACGTGGCTGGCCAATATACTACGTGACTGGGCAATATACTACGTGACTGGGCAATATACTACGTGACTGGGCAATATACTACGTGACTGGGCAATATACTACGTGACTGGGCAATATACTACGTGACTGGACAATATACTACGTGGCTGGACAATATACTACGTGGCTGGGCAATATACTAGGTGGGCTGGGCAATATACTACGTAACTGGGCAATATACTACGTGGCTGGGCAATATACTACGTGACTGGGCAATATACTACGTGACTGGGCAATATACTACGTAGCTGGGCAATATACTACGTGGCTGGGCAATATACTACGTGGCTGGGCAATATACTACGTGGCTGGGCAATATACTACGTGACTGGGCAATATACTACGTAGCTGGGCAATATACTACGTGGCTGGGCAATATACTACGTGGCTGGGCAATATACTACGTGGCTGGGCAATATACTACGTGGCTGGGCAATATACTATGTGACTGGGCAATATACTATGTGGCTGGGCAATATACTACGTGGCTGGGCAATATACTACGTGACTGGGCAATATACTACGTGGACATGCATATTCTAGAATACCCGATGCGTTAGATTCGGGCCACCATCTAGTGTTTTATAAACCAGGTCGGTTTTGGTGTCAGGATTCTACATTTAACTTTTTCCATCCTAGCAGGAATCTGGGATTTTAGCACCTAAAAAACGTTATGATGCTTTGGTTTTCTTAGGTTACAGATAACACCGCACCTTTGCTGGAGCTCAATGACAAATGATGGCGTTTCTGGTTCTGATCCATCCCATCATGGATGGTTTTAAAATAATAAACAGACATACTCACCCTTCATTTTTTTCCCCCAGATTTGTGTAAAATGCGGGACTGAGGCATAAGTACCATTAACTGCCGCCGTTAATAGGCGTATCGGTGGTCTTTAAGGGGTTAATTTAATCCCACCTGGGAGGCCCCCACTCCATGTTAACCCGATATGCACCTTTATCTACAGGTATGGTGGACTGACCGATACCTGTGATAAAAAAAAAAAGAGAAAACTGCGCTCTAATGTGACCATCAGTCAGTGAGAGATTACTGATATAGCCGGAACCAAGACCACAGCGCATGCGTTACACCAACCGGAAGTGGACGCGGCCGGAACCATGGCCACAGCGCATGCGTTACACCAACCAGAAGTGGACGCGGCTGGAACCAAGACCACAGCACGTGCTTTACACCAACCGGAAGTGGACGCAACCGGAACCAAGGCCACAGCGCATGCGTTACACCAACCGGAAGTGGACGCGGCCGGAACCAAGGCCACAGCGCATGCGTTACACCAACCAGAAGTGGACGCGGCTGGAACCAAGACCACAGCACTTGCTTTACACCAACCGGAAGTGGACGCAACCGGAACCAAGGCCACAGCGCATGCGTTACACCAACCAGAAGTGGACGCGGCTGGAACCAAGACCACAGCACTTGCTTTACACCAACCGGAAGTGGACGCAACCGGAACCAAGGCCACAGCGCATGCGTTACACCAACCGGAAGTGGACGCGGCTGGAACCAAGACCACAGCGCGTGCTTTACACCAACCGGAAGTGGACGCAACCGGAACCATGGCCACAGCGCATGCGTTACACCAATCCGAAGTAGACGCAACCGGAACCATGGCCACAGCGCATGCGTTACACCAACCGGAAGTGGACACAACCGGAACCATGGCCACAGCGCGTGCGTTACACCAACCGGAAGTGGACGCAACCGGAACCATGGCCACAGCGCATGCGTTACACCAATCGGAAGTAGACGCGGCCAGAACCATGGCCACAGCGTGTGCGTTACACCAATTGGAAGTGGACACAACCGGAACCAAGACCACAGCGCATGCGTTACACCAACCGGAAGTAGACGCGGCCGGAACCATGGCCACAGCGCGTGCGTTACACCAACCGGAAGTGGACGCGGCTGGAACCAAGACCACAACACGTGCGTTACACCAACCGTAAGTGGACGCAACCGGAACCAAGGCCACAGCGCATGCGTTACACCAACCCGAAGTGGACGTGGCTGGAACCATGGCCACAGCGCGTGCGTTACACAAACCGGAAGTGGACACAACCGGAACCATGGCCACAGCGCATGCGTTACACCAACCCGAAGTGGACGTGGCTGGAACCATGGCCACAGCGCGTGCGTTACACAAACCGGAAGTGGATGCAACCGGAACCATGGCCACAGCGCGTGCTTTACACCCACAAGAAGTGGACGCGGCTGGAACCAAGACCACAGCGCGTGCATTACACCAACCAGTAGTGGATGCAACTGGAACCAAGACCACAGCGCGTGCGTTACACCAACCGGAAGTAGACGCGCCAGAACCAAGACCACAGCGCGTGCGTCTCACGAACCAGAAGTGGACGCGGCTGGAACCAAGGCCATAGCGCGTGCGTTACGCCAACCGGGATTTGATACCAGACGCATATACAAGCGCAGTTGGAGGATAAGTAAGGGGCACATGTAGGTACACAAAAAAAAAACGGAAGAGGTAATTACGGCAGTCTCACAATAAATCAAGGCGTCCACCCATGCCCATCTCTTTTTCCTGTTATGGCACCCTCCTATTTGTGGGCCCTGATGAGCCCCGGTAACAAGAGGGCGCGGAACACGTAAGGACATCAGTACTGGAAGTTACTACACCTGAGTGATCCATTGTGATCGTTTTTTGTATCTATATGGCTTTTCACATGGTCTATGAGAACGGACACAGCACTTTACTGCCTACACAGAGCAGCCTGAAAGCGACCTACATCCATCTGTACTAGCTGTATATATATATATATATATATATATATATATATATATATATATATATATATATATATATATATATATATATATATATATATATATATATATAAATAATCAGCACCCATGCACCTGACTATGCACTAATGACGCTGTGATCTAGCTCTGGAGGGATCCAGCTAATTAGTGAGAGGTTACACGGCTGTGGTCACTAGCAGAGGACGGAGCGGCTCTGCAGAACGCGGCTGTGGTCACCATCAGAGGACGGAGCCGCTCTGCAGAACGCGGCTGTGGTCACTGTCAGAGGACGGAGCGGCTCTGCTATAGCGCGGTTCTGCACGACGCCTGCCGCCACAAACAACGGGAACAGCTGAGCGGCAGAGGAGCCGGGGGCCGACCCCACCGATCACACATTGACCTTTCCTAAGGACGGATCGTCAATGATAAAGCAGTGGCCGATTCATTCGGTCCCGGATACTGGATGACACCAGGACATGTGAACAGCGACAAACTCAGAATTGTCTAGACTGATACATTGTAACAAACCAAATTACACAAAAAGATTCTGCAGATTTGTAATAAACGGGGTTTTATGAAATTATGGAAAAAAAAAAAAACATAAGCAATGAAGGGGTTTTTCCCATTTTAAAGAAACCAGTGGCCAAATGTTTTCAGACACGTAGCAGTAAGGCTACTTTCACACTGGCATTTTTTGCAATACGTCCCAATGCGTCGTTTATGGGAAAAAACGCATCCTGCAAAGTTGTTTGCAGGATGCGTTTTTGCCCCATAGATTAACATTAGCGACGCATTGCGACGCATTGACACACGGCGCAACCGTCGTGCGACGGTTGCGCCGTGTTGTGGCGGACCGCCGGGAGCAAAAAACGTTATCTGTAACTTTCTTGCTGCCGACGGACCACTTTGCGCGGCCGGAACTCCGCCCCCACCTCCCCGCACCTCACAATGGGGCAGCGGATGCGCAGGAAAAATGCATCAGCTGCCCCCGTTGTGCGGCGCATTCACTGCTAGCGTCGGAACCTCGGGCCGACGCACTGCGACGGGCCGAGTCCGACGCTAGTGTGAAAGTAGCCTAACAGCACGGATCTTACTCGGCCTCCCCGACTCCTGCACTGTTTGTCTGCCGCTGCAGCCAATCACTGAGCTCTGCCAGTCTGTTGTAGATAGCACAAGTCACTGTGCTCAATGATTGGCTGCAGCGGTGATGACAATGCAGGACCCCGCGAGGGTGAATTTTTGTGATTGGATACTTGTAATAAAACATTCATTTGTGTTAATACGGGACAAACATGAGGTTATGAACTCCCAGAAGAAACCTCCAATCTCAGGAGACAATGAGGAAAAGAAGACAATGAATAGAAATGGAGGAAAAGTAAAACATAAGAAACGTTGAGAAACGTCCAAAGGAAAAACAAAAAATGCAAATGTCACATGGAAAAGTGTCTTGTGGAGCGAGGGTCTGCAGAGTCCGCACACACGGAGCAGCCCACCGTGGCCGCCTGCAGACCTGTGTGCTCGCAGTCACTAGTCAGTGGCCGAGGGTCTCATGTTCTCCATCTATAGAAGACCACCCTCTTCAGTTTCAGCATATGCTATACAGTCTGATTGCGCTGGGTGTTACATTAGACCATTCTTCTAGATAATGTTGGGGGTCTCATCGAGCTTCCTCTGTATTGTCGGGGTCCCCAGCTTCGTCTGCGGTAATTTCTGTGGTTTCTTCATCTCAGACGTCGTCCTCAGGATTTAATAAGCTGAGAATCCAAATTATTGAGTGAAGTGAAAAAAAATGAGACCCCTGTGATGTCCTGAGGGGCGAGTGTCGCGGGGTGGCAGATATTTACCATCTGTGTCATCACCAGATCCGGACACTCAGGACTGGACCACAGTCTCCCCGGCCTCCGAGGTCTTCAGCCGCTTGCACGCTTGTTCTGGCGGTGTGGCACTCGTCTGCAGAGCCTGGGCGATGTGCTCAATGTCCCACCGATCCTCCCTCAGGGTCTCCTCGTCCAGTGTGAACGGCCCCTGCTTGGTGCGGATCAGATCCTTCACACTGGCGACACTGGACAACGCTGTGAGATGGGGAGAAGGTATCGAGTCCAGTGACCGGGAGGTGAAGGGGTGAATGTGACCGCACAGAGGGAAGGGTTGGAAACGACGGCACAGAGGCCGGATAGGAGGAGAAGGACACTGTACAGGAAGAGAAGACAACGGCTGCGCAGGAGGAGGAGGAGACTAAGACTGCACACAGAGGCCGGATAGGAGGACAAGGACGCTGTACAGGAGGAGAAGACGACGGCCGTACAGTAGGAGGAGGAGGAGACTATGGCTGCACACAGAGGCCGGATAGGAGGAGAAGGACACTGTACAGGAAGAGAAGACAACGGCTGCGCAGGAGGAGGAGGAGACTAAGACTGCACACAGAGGCCGGATAGGAGGACAAGGACGCTGTACAGGAGGAGAAGACGACGGCCGTACAGTAGGAGGAGGAGGAGACTATGGCTGCACACAGAGGCCGGATAGGAGGACAAGGACGCTGTACAGGAAGAGAAGACAACGGCTGCGCAGGAGGAGGAGGAGACTAAGGCCATGTTCACACAGTGTGTTTTTTACTGCGGAACCGCAGCGGTATTGCCGCTGCGGTTCCGCAGCAGTTTTCCATGCAGGGTACATAACAATATAACCCTATGGAAAACAGTCACTGCTGTGCACATGGTCCGTAATTTCGTTTAAAAAGCCGCGCAGAATAGCTGCGGCAAAAAAGAAGGAGCATGTCACTTCTTTTTCCTGAACCGCAGCGGTTCTGCACCCATAGACCTCCATTGTGAGGTCAAAATCGCAGTAAAACCCGCAGATCAAAAATATATCTGCGGGTTTTACTGCGATTTGATGTGCAGAACCGCTGCAGCAGGAAGTGCGGGGGAGCGGGCGGAAGTGCGTGGGCGGAGTGTGGCTGCCCCCCCGTGCTCCGATCCCGCCCCCCCGTGCTCCGATGCCCCCCCCCCCCGTCCTAATCTCCCCCCTTATACTTACCCGGCGTCCCGGTGTCTGTCCGGCCGTCTTCTCCCTGGGCGCCGCCATCTTGCAAAATGGCGGGCGCATGCGCAGTGCGCCCGCCGAATCTGCCGGCCGGCAGATTCGCTCCAAAGTGCATTTTGATCACTGAGATATAACCTATCTCAGTGATCAAAATAAAAAAATAGTAAATGACACCCCCCCCACTTTGTCACCCCCATTGGTAGGGACAATAAAAAAATTAAGAAATTTTTTTTTTTTTTTTCACTAAGGTTAGAATAGGGGTAGGGGTAGGGTTAGGGTTAGGGGTAGGGTTAGGGGTAGGGTTAGGGGTAGGGTTAGGGGTAGGGTTAGGGGTAGGGTTAGGGGTAGGGTTAGGATATTTTCAGCCATTTTAGCCCTAAAAAGCTTCCTAGGAAACACACAGTCTCTGCATAGAAAACTGCATAAAAAAAGGATAAAAAAACGCATCAAAAAACGCATCAAAAAAGGACAAAAAAAGGACCAAAAAAAGGACCTGCGTTTTCTGCCAAGAGCTGCAGTTTTTTAAAAAAAACTGTCCTGAAAAAAAAAGGATGGAAATCCTGAACGTGTGAACATACCCTAAGACTGCACACAGAGGCCGGATAGGAGGACAAGGACGCTGTACAGGAGGAGAAGACGACGGCCGTACAGTAGGAAAAGGAGACTATGACTGCACACAGAGGCCACGCAGGAGGAGTCGACGGCCGCGCAGGAGGAGGAGGAGGCGACGGCCACGCAGAAGGAGAAGACATCAGCCGCACAGTAGGAAAAGGAGACTATGATCGCACACACAGGCCGCGCAGGAGGAGACGACGGCCGCGCAGGAGGAGGAGATGAAAGCCGCACAGTAGGAAAAGGAGATTATGATTGCACACAGAGGCCGCGCAGGAGGAGACGACGGCGGCGAAGGAGGAGGAGACGAAAGCCGCACAGTAGGGACTATGACTGCACACAGAGGCTGCGCAGGAGGAGACGACGCCACGCAGGAGGAGGAGACGAAAGCCGCACAGTAGGGACTATGACTGCACACAGAGACCGCACAGGAGGAGGAAGAGATGTAAACCGGGTGCAGAGGTCGCGCTGAAGGAGACGTCACCAACATGCAGAGGCCGCACAGGATGAGGAGGAAGGGATCGCACACAGTCATACACAGAAGGAGATCCCAATAGTGACTGCACTGGACGGTCGGGCGCACAGGGACAAGCAGTGACATTACCTTCTCCAATGTCTCTGATGAGACTCCGGACGTAGAAGCCGCCTCCGCACTCCACGTCTGTGACAGAAAAGAGAGAGCTCAGTGGACGACACAAGCAATGAAGAGCAGCATCTTCTTATAAGCCTCACTATACACACAGGTTTACTACATACAGCCCCTTCCCCCATAACCAAGATGGCGGAGACGTAAATAACATGTCTCCGCTGGATCCGGACTCTGGTGCTTTTCTTGAGTAAGGTATTAGTGACCTTTCCTTAGGATACAAGATCAGTATCTGATCGTTGGGGGTCTGACACCATCACTGTTGATATGCGGGGTCTTAGTCCCAGAAACCCCTTAACTTATCCTACACCGAAGGCAGCTGCGGTTTTCTCTGGAGCAGATACATCCACAGCCGGCGGGTGAAAGTCTCTGCACATCAGCAGAGTTCTGGGTCAGGAATCGAGGCGGCCATACCGAGAGCCCCCCACTCTCCCACACAGATCTGTAATGATTTATCCTCCAGGTTAACGACCAATGTGAGAGGGGCCCACGCACCGAGTGTAAATAGCGGAGGCTGGAAGTCGGTCAGGGACAGCTTGTGGACCACCACGGGCCGCGCCGGCTTGGCTTCCACCTCCGCCCCCTCTCTCACCAGACACGACAGTCTTTTCCCGTTCTTCTTTAAGGCTGAGAAGCTGAAACATAAAACAAATAGCCCTTTGAGGTCCAGGTCTCCTGACTAACAGTATTAACCCTTTGTGCCCCCGTCCTTCCCGCGATATGTAATAATGGGGTCCCAAATACTGACCCAGAAAGGGAGCGGCGCGGAGTCTGCAGGATGGCGAGATACTTACAGCGGAGGAACCTGCAGGATGTTCCCGGTGAAGGTGCCGAGCGCGGCCTCCACGGCTTCTCTGGTGATGTGATCTGAGGAGACGAGAAAGCGCCCGTTAGAATAAGGGATGACATGGCGACCTCAGCTGCGACCACTGAAGCGGGGCTGTACACGCGAGTGTCTATTACTCCCTGTTATCAGCCATTTCAGGCTAGGGAGAGGCTGACAAAGAGGTGGCTGTCACATTGCAGACTATGGGCAGTAGCCATGTGGAGGTCGGTAGCATCTCCCGCCGGTAACATCCCCCGCCAGACTCGCAGAACGTGGTGGTCTGCATCTCAAGTACTTACCGTAAGGCTTCTCTTCGGTCACGGACCCAGAAGCATCCAGCGTGTCGGTGGCTTTGCCCAGCTGCCCGGTGGTGGTGTATTTCTGCCGGACAGGATAAGGATATGTTCACATTGCGTCATTTGCATCTGAACATCTCTAAAAACAGGTATTTACCCGCAGATCATGGCGACGACTGCAGGATAATACAGCTGATAAGTTACAAAAACAAACAATAAAATGTGTAGATTCACCCCAAGACCGGAGGCGCAGGCGGTTACCTTACTCCCGGTCAGCATCGCCCCCAACATCTTGGTGCCGTCCCCGATACCGACCACTGAAGGAAAAATGTAGAGCGGGGTGTCAGTCACATGACGTCATAGCCCCTCCCCCGATCCCAGTAAGACACGGCGCCGCCCACTTGTATTAGATGCTCTGACTGAGCCAGTGAGACACGGCCATAACTGAACGAATCGCGGGGCGCTTGCACCCCCCACCAGCTTCCCAATATTAGGACTAGTGGTGGATGACTTAAAGGGCCGGCGCAGTCTCCTGTGAATATGTTCTGCAACTTTCTAACAAACTTTCAATTCCTCGCCAATCTTAAGATCACTGCTCGTCACTGAGGCTGAATTCTCACCCTGACCTCGCTGTTGCTGTCATTTGTCACAGTGTGTAAGACCATGGAGTCCAGCACCGCGCTAAGAATCGGATAGGGAACACCGGTCAGATATGATAAAAGCACAGAGGAGCGGCCGACACTGCGCCAAAGTCATCAGCATGCGGCACAAGCAGAATGATAGATGCTTAATTAATCCGTGGATTTTTTTTTATTTTTCCACAGTTCCCATATTTTGCTGCCCGCACCAGTAGTAAATCTGATTTGTTTTACGACTCCCCTTTGCCACCAGGCAACTTCTCTGGGAACATTAGAGATTTCTGCCATAAACTGTCATCAGCAGATATACAGGGAGGAGGCTGACAGCTGAGAACACCAGCGGTGTCAGAGGGAATCGTGGCTCTCCGTGGTGGCGCCACCTACTGCAGAGCGACAGGATCACACACAAGAGCGAGGTTTCCATTTACCCCTAATCTGCACAATCTCCGGCGGCCGATTCATCATTTTTGTTTTTCTCTTTTTAATGTAAAGATGGCAGGAGATCGTCGCTGTCCGAGTCTGGTGGCGTTACCATGGATTTTTTATGCTGAAAACAAACTTTGAAAGGCCAGGTATCTACTTCGGCGCAGTCCCCGTTCGTCTTTTTCCGTTCTCAATCCCTATGACTGGCAGGATTCGCTTTATGCCCAACTCATAGCGAAAAACCCCTCAGTTGGGAGCAGCACAGGACAAGTCGCCCAGGACCGCAGCGGACTTGTCATTCAATACTCATTAGGCCCCATTCCTCCGCCTCTTATACAGCACCTTCCTCTTCATGGGGATCAAAAGCATTTCTGCAATTTGGTCTCATCACACATTTTGCACCGTTTTGCTGGCGGTTTGTTTCCTGCACACTCCACTTTAATGTGGTCATAAGTCAGCCGAGAGATCAGAAAACGCCAGATGAGAGTTACATACTTGTCAGAAGGAGCTCACTGACAGATTCCGTTAACTCACTCTTTGGCAAGCAATTGACACTGCAGAACAGCAGCAGCTGGAGAATATAAATGGGTAAAAATTTGTAATAAAAACTAATTACAAAAATAATTATCACCCAAAATCCACACATAAGTAAAAACAAAGTTGATGCACAAGGTGGACACCGATGTGATCACCGAGTACGATGAAACCCGTGATCACAGCATAGGACCCCCCCCCCGTATGATAACAGCATAGGACGCACCCCGATGATGGCCATATGGGATGCACCCCCCCATCATCACCACGTAGGACACTCCCCCCGATCACCGCGTAGGACGCCCCCTGTGATCACTGTGTAGGACACTCCCCCCCGATCACCGCGTAGGACGCCCCCTGTGATCACTGTGTAGGACACTCCCCCCCCACGATCACCGTGTAGGACACTCCCTCCCCCCCCACGATCACCGTGCAGGACACTCCCCCCCCACGATCACCGTGTAGGACACTCCCCCCCCCCACGATCACCGTGTAGGACACTCCCCCCCCCACGATCACCGTGTAGGACACTCCCCCCCCCACGATCACCGTGTAGGACACTCCCCCCCCCACGATCACCGTGTAGGACACTCCCCCCCCCACGATCACCGTGTAGGACACTCCCCCCCCCACGATCACCGTGTAGGACACTCCCCCCCCCACGATCACCGTGTAGGACACTCCCCCCCCCACGATCACCGTGTAGGACACTCCCCCCCCCCCACGATCACCGTGTAGGACGCCCCCTGTGATCACTGTGTAGGACACTCCCCCCCGATCACCGCGTAGGACGCCCCCTGTGATCACTGTGTAGGACACTCCCCCCCCACGATCACCGTGTAGGACACTCCCTCCCCCCACGATCACCGTGTAGGACACTCCCCCCCCCCACGATCACCGCGTAGGACGCCCCCTGTGATCACTGTGTAGGACACTCCCCCCCGATCACCGCGTAGGACGCCCCCTGTGATCACTGTGTAGGACACTCCCCCCCCACGATCACCGTGTAGGACACTCCCCCCCCCACGATCACCGTGTAGGACACTCCCCCCCCCCCACGATCACCGTGTAGGACACTCCCCCCCCCCACGATCACCGTGTAGGACACTCCCCCCCCCCACGATCACCGTGTAGGACACTCCCCCCCCCCCACGATCACCGTGTAGGACACTCCCCCCCCCCACGATCACCGTGTAGGACACTCCCCCCCCCCCACGATCACCGTGTAGGACACTCCCCCCCCCCACGATCACCGTGTAGGACACTCCCCCCCCCCACGATCACCATGTAGGACACTCCCCCCCCCCACGATCACCGTGTAGGACACTCCCCCCCACGATCACCGTGTAGGACACTCCCCCCCCCACGATCACCGTGTAGGACACTCCCCCCCACGATCACCGTGTAGGACACTCCCCCCCCCCACGATCACCGTGTAGGACACTCCCCCCCAACGATCACCGCGAAGGACACTCCCCCCCCCCCCCAACGATCACCGCATAGGACGCCCCCTGTGATCACTGTGTAGGACACTCCCCCCCCCCCCCAACGATCACCGCATAGGACGCCCCCTGTGATCACTGTGTAGGACACTCCCCCCCCCACGATCACCGTGTAGGACGCCCCCTGTGATCACTGTAGGACACTCCCCCCCCACGATCACCACATAGGACACTCCCCCCCCCACGATCACCGTGTAGGACGCCCCCTGTGATCACTGTGTAGGACACCCCCGCCCCGTGGATGGTTCGGCTCTGTGCCGTGCGATTACCCAGCAGTCCGGACGCGGCGCTGTCCAGAGTTCCTCCGTGGCCGATTTTCAGCATCTGCTTCCGTTTCTTGGTAAATTCCTTTAATCCGGCTTCTGCGGACGAGAAGAAAATGTAAACACGGAACGACCTCCCGCCCCGGCGCACGACAGGTTAACAGCGCAGCCGATTAGGTACCGCCCCAGTCACTGACAGCAAGCAGAGGTGCGGGAAGCTGCACAGGTGAATGTCCAGGTACATTCTGACATCTGCTGATGCGGCCGTACATAACGCGGAGATCCCACACGTCCCGTCCTCACTGCTCGTCGCTGCACTGCGGCTACTGCTATAAACGCTCCTCACAGACGCTGACGACTGACTGACATTTACCCACAAAAATCACAGGACAGACAACGGCGCTGTCAATGGCAACCAATCAAAATGCAGCTTTCACTTTTCCAGCAGAGAGTACCATATGAATACAACAATCTGATTGGTCACTGCGGGTCACATGTCACGTTACGCAAGACTCTACTGTCATGGCGCCCTACGTGTGCGCAAACTGCGGCAGTAACGTCGGCCCCGACTCTGACCTCTCAGCAGGCGGCTCTTCAGATCATTCAGGGTCTGGGCGGACGTGGCTCCCGGGGGCTTATACACCGGGAACAGACCGTGCAGCGATAGCAGCCTGGACGCTTTCTCTGCAGCCATGCTCACACCGTCGGTACAGCCGCCGAGTGACGTCATCACTGAGCGCCGCTGACTCCGGGGCATTCTGGGAGATGTAGTTGTGACGGAGGTGTGCGCAGAAATGTGCGCAGATCACATGCTCCTGCCCTGTGTCTGCGCTGGAAGCGCCTGGGCTCTGAGAGCCAGGAGGACTACAAGTCCCAGCACTGCCGGTCTAATTCCTTTTCATTCTCTTGGTGGGGGCTTCCGCTGCGTCCTGTCATCGGATCATTCCGGCAGCTCCGGCCATGGTCACAGCAGTATAGACACATACTGATCAAATAGTCACTAAAGTGGATTAAATCAAAAAGTGTCTTTTTTTTTAACTAAAAAGTGAAACCTTTACTTTGATATAAAATATACTCATAAAATTAAAATCGTGCCTCTAAACCCAGCACAATTATGCATAAGCGGTCGGCTGAAGCACATATATATATATATATATATATATACACATACACACACACACACACACACACACACACATATATATATATATATATATGTGTGTGTGTGTGTATATATATATATATACATAATACACACATACATAGGAATAGCCAGAAACAGAAAGAGATGAAATCTGCAAACTCCAGACGGAATGGTACGTCAGCTGGCAGAACCCCCGCATTGAGGTGGGCTCCGGCGGTGAGCCCACCTCAAAGCCGCGACATGTCAGCTGTTTTCTACAGCTGACATGTGCGTGCAATGAGCGCAAGCAGAATCGCGACCCACCCGCGCCCATTAACTAGCGCTCCTGGCTGCGCGGGCGGAAGTGCTCGCACCGCTGACCCCGTCACATGATCGGGGGTCATCGGTGCATTGCCATAACGAGAGGTCTCCTTGAGACCTCTATGGTTGTTGATGGCCGATTGCTTTGAGCGCCACCCTGTGGTCGGCGTTCAAAGCGACCCTGCATTTCTGCTACATAGAGGTGATCTGTGCTTCACCTCCATGTAGCAGAGGCGATCGAGTTGTGCATGCTTGTTGCCTCCTATGGAGGCTATTGAAGCCTGCCAAAATTAAAAAAAAAAAAAAGTGTTTAAAAATATAAAAAATATATAAAAGTTAAAATCACCCCCCTTTCGCCCCAATCAAAATAAAACAATAAAAAAAACAAACCTACACATATTTGGTATCGCCGCGTTCAGAATCGCCCGATCTATCAATAAAAACAAAGGATTAACCTGATCGCTAAATGGCGTAGCAAGAAAAAAAATCGAAATGCCAAAATTACGGTTTTGTTTGGTCGCCGCAAAATTGCATTAGAATGCAATAACGGGCGATCAAAAGAACGTATCTACACCAAAATGGTATCAATAAAAACGTCAGCTCGGCCCGCAAAAAATAAGCCCTCACCTGACCCCAGATCACAAAAAATGGAGACGCTGTCACGAATCCACACCACTGCCACCAATATGTCACGATCCACACCGTGACCGTCACCCCTTCATCACGGGTTGGGGTGACTTTAGGCCAACAGACGGCTATCACATGTGCAGGGGGGCTTATCTTAGTTATCCCTCCACTGCTACAATGTGATGAAAAACCACACACAAGGCTATTGACCTCTTGTATTACAGCAGGGGCTTATTCTAGGTATCCCACTGCTTTCAATATACCACGAACTGCAGCGATTTATGTATATCCCGCTTTACAGTTCTGCTTGAAAACTTGCAGCTCTCTGGCGCCCCCCTTACCCTCAGGTCAGACTAGGTACTGCACCTAGGGTAATTAGTCGCCAGAAAGGCTGCCTGCTATGTACTGGCTATTGGGCACGCTGCAGCGAGGCAATTTAACCCCTTCATGACCTTGGGATTTTTCGTTTTTCACTCCCCTCCTTCCCAGAGCCATAACATTTTTATTTTTCCGTCAATTTGGCCATGTGAGGGCTTATTTTTTGCGGGACGAGTTGTACTTTTGAACGACATCATTGGTTTTAGCATGTCGTGTACTAGAAAACGGGAAAAAAATTCCAAGTGACGTGAAATTGCAAAAAAAAGTGCAATCCCACACTTGTTTTTTGTTTGGCTTTTTTGCTAGGTTCACTAAATGCTAATGTCAAGGTAAAAATATACGTCTTTATACACTTTTGTACTTTTATATATTCTTATGCTGTGAAACAATACGTTTTTCCCCTTCACTTGCTAATGCAAATTTAACTGTATTTAAGATGGCTGCCAGTATTCACCTTTGCCCCACTTTCAGGCTGAAGGAACAAGTTGCACATTCCAGAAGGACAAGTAACATTTCTCTGGAATTCGAAACTTAACAAGATGTGGATAAAGAAAGATTCATCAGATGATGTCAGAGCCAATCAGAAGGACTGAATACTAGATACATTGCTTAACCCCCGCCTATCCCCGCCCTCTGCACACCTTCCCCCAATGGACCATGTAATATTGTGTTTTAGGAAATAAAGTTCAGTTGCTGTGAGGTTACCACTACGTGTGGAAGCATAAGCAGACTCTGAGTTTGAACCAGCATTGTGTCTGACTCATTCTTCACTTCGGTACCACTGCTTTAAATCTGATTTGGAATGACTGGTGGATGAAGGGTATTGTCGTGACGACCCCGACAATTTGGCGCAACCAACGTGGGGCGTGGCCCGCGAGATCCGAGACCCCCTGGACCCATACCTGGACGTCCGTGGACGACACCCGTAGTGGCTGACCTCGAGGACTGATCACCCTCCAAACACGGTAAGTGGAGAACACATACTATGTATGTGTCACACTTGCTAGTGTTTCAGCCATTATTGGTTAGTCTGTGGTCTCCTTGGGTCTGGGGAGTGACCGGTCGAGTGGTGAGACCGAGCGCAATCCCGTGCTACGCTTCGAACCAGCAACTGAGAGACGTCGCACTCTGCGCGTCCTCGTGTACACCACACCTCCTCCACCGGTCATTGTACTCCATTCAACCACCCTACCCGTGACTATTGCCTAGTAGTGATAGAGTGAAAGATTGAGGAAGTTTGTGGATTGGGGGCGGCTGAGAGAAGGGACAGGAGACGCAGCCTCTGTGATATTGTACCAACTAGGTAATTAAGACGTCCCGAGAGGGGACCACCTGTTTTTCTGTGGAGGGCTCTCACTAGGAGACCGCCTCCCGACTGGTTAGAATATCGTGACAGGGTAGACTGTTAATCACGGGTGTTCAGGTTAGGGACAGGATATCGAGCGCGAGGCTCTTTATTCATGACACGTCGAACGAGAAGCTCCGTGTTATGGACACACGTGTTGTTACCGCTGTCAGTGATCCTGGGCTGCAGCAGGGCATAGTATTCTGTGAGTCATGTTGCGTCTCTTAAAGAAGAAGTCCGTGCCCCACGAGTTAGATGAGGATGCTGTGGAAGTCAAGACAATAGTAGAGTCATGGGAGGGCAAGAAGGCAGTCAAGTATGTTGAAAGATGAAGGACTGTTAGAACAAGTGCAAGCTCATCTGCGAGTTGCGCGAGGTTTAAAGAACGAGCAAAAAGGTTGATGGAGAGGAAAGATGAAAGGATGCAGAGCCCGTGTTTGGCTATAAAATACCTCAATTATTAGTTTTTCTAGGGTGTTCTGGCAAATGAGTTGTGTGAAGGTTTTGTAGAAATTAATTGAGTCTGAGAATTGCTGTATTCCATCACTGTGGTTTTCCAAAACACCCCATGGGAGTCAAATAGCTGCGTTATTGTTTTCTTTTGTGTTGAGGAATGCTGTAAATTTTTATCTGTGTTCGTAGCTGATGGGAGGGGTGAACCCCTGCGCGAATTGTTTTTTTTTTACTTCTCCTCTTTGTGCTGCCGGCCAGAGAAAGGGGGGCCAAAGTTTCCAGAAGAACTTAACCCAGTCTGTATCAGCAGCTGCAGCGATCTTTACTCGCTCTCTAGTCCTCCCCCCCCGCCGCAGCTTCAAGGACACGCAGCTCGCAGCTCGCTTCCTTATCAGTGGCCCAAGAAGCAGAAGACTTCAGCTCCAGCTCCCCCTCCCTTACACAAATCCAGTCTTACGCTCCAATATCCATTTTAACCCTGTGTCTGGAAATCTCTCTCGCCATGTTAATTCTCAGACCAAGACAGGACAGATGGACTTGTAAATATTGGGGTCAGACAAACCCAGACTGGAGAAATACTTGTATAATCTGTGTTGCAACCCAATCTAAGTGAATTACACTGATTCCTGTCCAGATAAGATCACATGTAGTGAAATAAAAAGCTGACACAGGATTGTGGGTAGTGGGGACATTAACTTTGGGAGTAGGCTGACAGTAATCCTTTTGGGAAGGAGCTGTAGACCAGCATGTCATGTCACCCCCAACCGGTCATCTAGTCACCCCCACCACCAGAGAACCAACCACATCAGGTAGTGTAAGACAGATACAGGAGTATTATCCCTGGAAGCCCTCTGACTAGCTAGCTACGCTAAAATAATTGGCTGACCCTGAGAACAAACCTTTCCCATTTTACAGACAAAGATAATATGATGGATGTATAAGTGCACCTAAGCAGACCTAGAGAGTTGGTGAGCCAAGATGATGGTCAGATGGTATTTATGTTATATAACCCCTATGCAGATGAGTATAATGAGATGTGTATCTCACATGTCCTTTCCCAATCAGTTTGAAAAAAAAAAAAAAAATAGGGGGGATAGTGTCTCTAACCCTGTCAGTTAGAATATGCCTATGTCACGTTACTTCAGTATGTGGGTAATTTTTTTGTTTTTTTGTTGTGTATACAGACAGAGCAGGAAGCCATTGTTGCCACTGTTAGTTTTCGCAAGTATCTGGCAGATCTGAACTGTCGGGCTTCGGCCTCGAAACTTCGGTTCTGCCTTGGTCAAGTGATATTTTTGGCTCACTGTCTCCTTCAGGGTGCCAGACACCTCACAGAAGAAAGAAGAGAAATAGCCGTCAGCTACAAAGGATGAGACTGAACTCCAAAGTTTTCTTGGACTATGTATTTATTGTTGTCAGTGGATACCGGACGCATCCCGCATAATGCAGCCTCTCTACAAGGCCCTGAAAGACTGTTCAAGATATGCTGATGATTTTGGCAGACTCCACACAGGATACGCTGTTACTACGGAAGACACTGTAGTGCACGGAGCTGCACTCCCTCCCACCCTCCCTGTCAGCACAAGAAGCAGAATTTCGGGATCTGTCTACTGCATGTGTTCTGGCCAAAGACAGGCGGGCTAATATATACACGGACTCACAGTATGCATTTGGTATTGCTCATGATTTCGGAGCCTATGAACCAATCGAGGATTTGTTACTACCGCCGGGACTCAGTGAAGGATGCTGAAGCTGTTAAAGCCCTCATGGACTCAATCAAATTACCTACTCAGGTGGCCATTATCAAAGTTAAGGAGCACGGTACTATTATTATTATTATTATTATTATTATTATTTATTATTATAGCGCCATTTATTCCATGGCGCTTTACATGTGAGGAGGGGTATACATAATAAAACAAGTACAATAATCTTGAAAAATACAAGTCACAACTGGTACAGGAGGAGAGAGGACCCTGCCCGCGAGGGCTCACAATCTACAAGGGATGGGTGAGGATACAGTAGGTGAGGGTAGAGCTGGCCGTGCAGCGGTTTGGTCAATCGGTGGTTACTGCAGGTTGTAGGCTTGTCGGAAGAGGTGGGTCTTCAGGTTCTTTTTGAAGGTTTCGATGGTAGGCGAGAGTCTGATATGTTGTGGTAGAGCATTCCAGAGTAGGGGGGATGCACGAGAGAAATCTTGTATGCGATTGTGGGAAGAGGAGATAATAGGGGAGTAGAGAAGGAGATCTTGTGAGGATCGGAGGTTGCGTGCAGGAAAGTACCGGGAGACGAGGTCACAGATGTATGGAGGAGACAGGTTGTGGATGGCTTTATATGTCATGGTTAGGCTTTTGTACTGGAGTCTCTGGGTGATGGGGAGCCAGTGCAGGGATTGACAGAGGGGAGAGGCCGGGGAATAGCGGGGGGACAGGTGGATTAGTCGGGCAGCAGAGTTTAGAATAGATTGGAGGGGTGCAAGAGTGTTAGAGGGGAGGCCACAGAGCAGGAGGTTACAGTAGTCAAGGCGGGAGATGATGAGGGCATGGACTAGGGTTTTTGCAGATTCTTGGTTTAGGAATGTGCGGATCCGTGAAATATTTTTGAGTTGGAGGCGGCAGGAAGTGGAAAGGGTTTGGATATGTGGTTTAAAGGAGAGATCAGTGTCAAGGATTAACCCAAGACAGCGGGCTTGTGGGACTGGGGAGAGTGGGCAGCCGTTTACTGTAATGGATAGGTTCGTTGGGGAGATCGCGTGAGATGGGGGAAAGATGATGAATTCTGTTTTGTCCATGTTAAGTTTTAGAAATCTAGTGGAGAAGAAGGATGAAATAGCAGACAGACATTGAGGGATTCTGGTTAGTAGGGAGGTGATATCTGGTCCAGAGATGTAGATCTGTGTGTCGTCAGCATAGAGATGATACTAAAAGCCGTGAGATTCTATGAGCTGTCCCAGGCCAAAGGTGTAGATGGAGAAGAGCAGGGGTCCTAGAACTGAACCTTGCGGGACTCCGACAGATAGGGGGCGAGGTGAGGAGGTGGTGTGTGAGTGGGAGACGCTGAATGTACGGTCAGTTAGGTATGATGAGATCCAGGATAGGGCCAATTCTGTGATGCCAAGGGATGAGAGGGTCTGTAATAATAGGGAATGGTCCACTGTGTCAAAGGCAGAGGACAGGTCCAGGAGGAGGAGGACAGAGTAGTGTCGCTTGCTCTTGGCGGTTAATAGGTCATTGGTGACCTTAGTTAGGGCAGTTTCAGTGGAGTGGTGTGACCGGAAGCCTGATTGAAAGCGGTCGAAGAAGGAGCAGGAAGATAGATGGGAGGACAGTTCAGTATGGACATGTTGTTCCAGTAGTTTTGAGGCAAAGGGGAGAAGTGATATAGGGCGATAGCTAGATACAGAGGATGGGTCAAGAGAGGGCTTTTTGAGGATAGGTGTGATTGTGGCATGTTTAAAGCTTGAGGGGAAAATGCCAGTTGTTAGTGATAGGTTAAAGAGATGGGTTAGGGTTGGGATGAAGACTGTGGTGAGGTTTGGGATGAAGTGGGATGGGAGTGGGTCAAGTGCACAGGTGGTGAGATGCGATCTTGAGAGTAGAGTGGAGAGTCCGTCTTCTGTAATGGTGGAGAAGTTGGTTTTGGAGGTGGAGGGCTGGGTAGTTGGGAGGAAGGGTTCTGGGGGTTGTTTACTAAAATTGTCTCTGATGTTCTCAATTTTCTGCTTGAAAAATGAGGCGAAGTCTTCAGCTGAGATGAGTGGGGAGGGAGGAGGTGCTGGGGGACGGAGGAGAGAGTTGAAGGTGTTGAATAACTGTTTGGGGTTGTGAGACAGGGAGGATATGAGAGATGAGAAGTAGGTTTGTTTTGCTGTGGCGAGCATGGTTTTGAAAGCAGTGAGGGACTGTTTGAATGCAATGAAGTGCTCGATGGAGTGGGATCTTTTCCATCTGCGCTCAGCAGCTCTGGAAGCTCGCCTCAGTTCTTTTGTCATGCTGGTGTGCCAGGGTTGTCTGTTGATTTTGCGAGCTTTGGTATGTGTGAGAGGGGCAAGAGGGGCAAGAGATTCCAAAGCTGCAGCTATTGTGGTGTTATATAGAGCGGCAGCATCATCCGCATTGTGTAGGGAGCTTATGTCTGTGAGAGGGAGGAGGGATTCAGAGAGTGAGTGAAGATCAAGGTGTTTAAGATTTCTGCGAGGGTGTGAGAGTTTGTGGGGTGGGGGTTGTAGACAAGGAGTGGAAAGGGAAGAGAATGTAAGTAGGTTGTGGTCAGAAAGAGGAAGAGGTGAGTTTGAGAGGTTAGATAGGGAGCAGAGGCGGGTGAGAATGAGGTCCAGTGTGTGACCATCTTTGCTATGGAATAGGCCACAGACTGTTGGTAATGCCTTTGCGGATATGCAAGCAAAAGCCGCTGCTCTTCTACCCGTTGAACAGACCATACCAGCTATGGTGACCACACGCCCTCAGCGTAAACAGTTACAAGAAACACTGACTCTACAGGAACCTGATGATCTATGCCAGACTGAGGTTTTCTGCCGGACCCCGCGAGACCGCTTAATGACGATGCAGAGAATGTCTCCAAAGGAAGAAGTGAAGCAGTGGAAAGCTGATGGAGCACGTATGGACAATGGTCGCTGGAAAAAGGACCAACTTGTGTGTCTCCCTAAGCGGATGTACCCTGCTATTGCCACGTGGGCACATGGGCCCACATATCGAGGTATCTGTCAGATCTGCAATCCCGGTCAACTTCAACGTGTAACCCCGAAGCATCTTGCTAAGCCCGACTATCCTTTCCAAAAGCTCCAGGTGGACCTCATCACGTTGCCTAAGTCTGGAAGGTAGGAATATTGTCTGGTGGTTGTCGACATGTTCTCCAGTTGGCCAGAAGCATTCTCCGTTACCAACATGACTGCAAAAACCACAGCGAAGAAACTGGTGATGGAAGTTATATGCAGATATGGTGTTCCAGAAGTTGCTGAAAGTGACCAAGGCCCGGCCTTTTCTTCTCATGTGTATCATGAGGTTCTGACAATGCTTGGATCCACTGTAGCCCTCCATACTCTCCACAATCCAGTGGGAAAGTTAAGAGGCTGAACGGCACACTGAGGGGACAATTGACCAAAATGATGCAGGAGACTACGGCTCCATGGCCAGGGCTCTTACACATTCGTACTCCCCATATGAGATATTGTTTGGTGCTAGGTTCTCAGTTGCAAATTTTCAGTCTCAGTAGTTGTCAGAAGAAACTGACCGTGCTGTTCAATATGTTATTCAGCTTAGTAAAAATGTTGCTAACACCTATGTTTTAGTTTCTTTTTCCCTTCCAGATTCAGCAGAAACCGATATTTGTCATAACTTGAAGCCTGGTGGTTTTATGGTCGTGAAAAGCTATGTCAGTAAATTTGAAGGAAAGAGCACCTGGATCTACGCTTCACACTGTAAAAGAGACCGAACCAGCGCTTAGTCACAGTGGTGATTGAAGGAAAATGTTGCTGCTGTTTTTGGTCCTGAGGCTGGGGGCCATCCTCGCCCCTACCTCCCCGGCCCCTATTGTAAATAAGAATTCCGGTGCCACTATTCTCTGGGTAAATCTAATGGCCCCGGTAAATATCTGGAGATTTGATTTCTGCGATGTAGTCAAGTGCCCCGAGACTCAGCGGGTGGTAGAGGGAATTATCCAGTATTGTATATGTGCTACCAGAGATAACAATTGTGCTGGGAAGATATTTTCATAATGTGTTTAATAGTGGATACTATGGGAATTTAGGCCATATACAGCTCCAGGATATTAGCTTCAGACCAACCAAGGCCCCCGTTACCAGTACAGCTAAAACAGGCCCAGGTGAACGTTTGCAAAATATAGTTAATGAAGTAATCCCCATTCCAGGTCTTAGTTGGCAAGAAGTTTTCATGAAGCACCTAAATTAAAGGTCCCAGGAGGGATAACCGTATTAGCTGATAATTATACCTGCTATAATTCACTCGACACTACAGGTACACCAGTAGGGGTCTTCGAGACAGGTTTCTGCAAAGAGAACAGTTCTCTGGATACTGATTTGCTAGCTAATCATACACAGTATATGTACGATATTTATTGGTTATGTGGAGATGGTAAGCTCCGTCCTAGGTTGCCTAATGCCTGGACAGGTCAATGCACCCTTGTTAAACTAGCTATGCAGTTTAAGATTTCACTTTGGGATCCGGAGACACCTGATGAATATACCAGAAAGAGGAGAAGTCTCAATCAGCTCCACATGAGTTATGAAGAAAATCCATTGGTATATGTCGATGGCATTGGAGTGCCAAGGGGGGTGCCTGACCAGTTTAAAGCCCAGAACCAGAACTATGCTAGCTTTGTTTCTTTAATCCCACAGGTGCAGATTAATAAAAATGTTGATGGGATCAATTACACATATTACAGTGAACAAAGGTTTGTCAATTTTACCTGTGATGCTTTCCAGGGTATAGTTGAGGAATTGAGCCCTAACACTAGAATGACCCTCCAGAACCGACTAGCCCTTGATATGATCTTAGCTGAGAAAGGAGGAGTCTGTGGGATGGTGGGAGAGGAATGTTGTACCTATATCCCTCAGAACTCTGGGGTAAATGGAAAGACCATGATAGCCCTTAAAAAGTTAAATGGGTTAGCAGCAGAATTAAAAACTAATGCTGGAGTAGACACATCTTTCTTTTCCGGTTGGTTGGGTGAGCTCAAAGGATTCCTCCAACAAGGTTGTCTAGTACTGATTGCCCTTCTTGTAGATGGATCGATAATCCTCTGTTGTGTTATTCCCCTGTATAAAAAGGTTATCACTGAGGCAACTCCGACTGGCACCTTCCTCAACCAAGAAGTAGACCCACTAGAGTACAATGGCACTGATCCAGGGGAAATCTCTAAGTACGTCCTCCTCAAGAAGATAGACAAAACCCCTTACTCTCAGGTGCTAAGAGATCTAGTTTAGGGACAGCGGGAGAACTCCATGTGAAGCTAGTGAAGGGTTCAGCTGCCTGGAGACCTCTCACAAGGGGAGAGCTTCTGAGGTGTCTGGATGAAGAAATCCACCTCCCCTTTCCCCATCACATGGACAGTCTCGAAGGATCTTTCTTCTTAGGGAAAAACTTAGTGTTTAGGGGGGATTGTCAAGGTAAAAATATACGTCTTTATACACTTTTGTACTTTTATATATTCTTATGCTGTGAAACAATACGTTTTTCCCCTTCACTTGCTAATGCAAATTTAACTGTATTTAAGATGGCTGCCAGTATTCACCTTTGCCCCACTTTCAGGCTGAAGGAACAAGTTGCACATTCCAGAAGGACAAGTAACATTTCTCTGGAATTCGAAACTTAACAAGATGTAGACAAAGAAAGATTCATCAGATGATGTCAGAGCCAATCAGAAGGACTGAATACTAGATACATTGCTTAACCCCCGCCTATCCCCGCCCTCTGCACACCTTCCCCCAATGGACCATGTAATGTTGTGTTTTAGGAAATAAAGTTCAGTTGCTGTGAGGTTACCACTACGTGTGGAAGCATAAGCAGACTGAGTTTGAACCAGCATTGTGTCTGACTCATTCTTCACTTCGGTACCACTGCTTTAAATCTGATTTGGAATGACTGGTGGATGAAGGGTATTGTCGTGACGACCCCGACACTAAAACTGACTTGACATTATGATTCTCCAGGTCAGTACGAGTTCGTAGACACCTAACATGACTAGGTTATTTTTTATCTAGGTGGTGAAAAAAAATTCCAAACTTTGCTAAAAAAAAAAAAAAAAAAAAATTGCGCCATTTTCTGATACTCGTAGCGTCTCCATTTTTCGTGATCTGGGGTCGGTTGAGGGCTTATTTTTTGCGTGCCGAGATGACATTTTTAATGATAGCATTTTGGTGCAGATACGTTCTTTTGATCGCCTGTTATTGCATTTTAATGCAATGTCGCGGCGACCTAAAAAAACGTAATTCTGGCGTTTCGAATTTTTTTCTCGCTACGCCGTTTAGCGATCAGGTTAATGCTTTTTTTTAATTGATAGATCGGGCGATTCTGAGTGCGGCAATACCAAATATGCGTAGATTTGATTTTTTTTAATTGATTTATTTTGATTGGGGCGAAAGGGGGGTGATTTAAACTTTTATATTTTTTTCACATTTTTTTTTTTACTTTTGCCTCAATAGCCTCCATGGGAGGCTCGAAGCAGGCACAGCACGATCGCCTCTGCTACATAGCAGCGATCTGCTGATCGCTGCTATGTAGCAGAAATGGAGGTGTGCTGTGAGCGCCGACCACAGGGTGGTGCTCACAGCTACCGGCGATCAGTAACCATAGAGATCTCTAGGACCTCTATGGTTACCATCCTGACGCATCGCCGACCCCGATCATATGACGGGGGTCGGCGCTGACGTCATTTCCGGCCGCCCGGCCGGAAGCGGTAGTTAAATGCCGCTGTCTGCGTTTGACAGCGGCATTTAACTAGTTAATAGGTGCGGGCAGATCGCGATTCTGCCCGCGCCTATTACGGGCACATGTCAGCTGTTCAAAACAGCTGACATGTCCCGGCTTTGATGCGGGCTCACCGCGGAGCCCTGCATCAAAGCAGGGGAGCTGACATCGGACGTACTATCCCATCCGAGGTCAGATAGGGGTTAAATACTCCCGCTCAGGCAGGAACAATACTGCGTCCCACGTAATATAGGAGAGGCCTCCGTCCCGCGTAATATATGAGAGGCCTCCGTCCCGCGTAATATAGGAGAGGCCTCCATCCCGCGTAATATATGAGAGCCCTCCGTCCCGCGTAATATAGGAGAGGCCTCCGTCCCGCGTAATATAGGAGAGGCCTCCGTCCCGCGTAATATAGGAGAGGCCTCCGTCCCGTGTAATAGAGGAGAGGCCTCCGTCCCGTGTAATAGAGGAGAGGCCTCCATCCCGTTCAAATGATCCCACAGATGTTCAGTGATATTCAGGTCTGGGGACTGGGATGGCCATTCCAGAACAGTGTAATTGTTCCTCTGCATGAATGCCTGAGTAGATTTGGAGCGGTGTTTTGGATCATTGTCTTGCTGAAAGATCCATCCCTTTGCGTAACTTCAACTTTGTCAGTGATTCATGAACATTATTGTCAAGAATCTGCTGATACTGAGAGGAATCCATGCGTCCCTCAACTTTAACAAGATTCCCGGTGCCGGCATTGGCCACACAGCCCCAAAGCATGATGGAACCTCCACCAAATTTTACTGTGGGTAGCAAGTGTTTTTCTTGGAATGCTGTGTTTTTTGGCCGCCATGCATAACGCCTTTTTGTATAACCAAACAACTCAATCTTGGTTTCATCAGTCCACAGGACCTTGTTCCAAAAAGAAATTGGCTTCTCCAAATGTGCTTTTGCATCCCTCAGCCGACTCTGTTTGTGGCGTGCTTGCAGAAACGGCTTCTTTCGCATCACTCTCCCATACAGCTTCTCCTTGTGCAAAGTGCGTTGTATAGTTGACCGATGCACAGTGACACCGTCTGCAGCAAGTTGATGCTGCAGCTCTCTGCAGATGGTCTGAGGATTGGCCTTGACTGATCACACCATTCTTCTTCTCTGCCTTTCTGATGTTTCTCTTGGCCTGCCACTTCTGGCCTTAACAAGAACTGTACCTGTGTTCTTCCAATTCCTTACTATGTTCCTCACAGTGGAAATTGACAGGTTAAATCTCTGAGACAGCTTTTTGCATCCTTCCCCTGAACAACTATGTTGAATAATCTTTGTTTTCAGATCATTAGACAGTTGTTTTGAGGAGCCCATGATGCCACTCTTCAGAGGAGATTCAAACAGGAGAACAACTTGCAAGTGGCCACATTAAGTAGCTTTTCTCATGATTGCATACACCTGGCTATGAAGTTCAAAGCTCAATGAGGTTAGAAAACCAAAAAAAGTGCTTTAGTAAGTCAGTAAAAAGTAGGTAGGAGTATTTAAAACAGGAAAATGATAGGGGTGCCCATACTTATGCACCTGTCAAATTTTGTTTGAATGCAGATTGCACATTTTCTGTTGGTACAATAAACCTCATTTCAAGGCAGAAACATTACTGTGTCCAACAGTTATTAGATATATGAAACTGAAATAGCTGTTGCAAAAAACCCCAATTTTTATAAAACTTTAAGCTTAAGATTAATAGGGGGGCCCAAACTTTTTCATATAACTGTATATATACACATATTTCACCACATACACCAGGACCGGGCCCCCCTACACCGTGACCAGGCCCCATACACGAGGACCGGGCCCCCCTACACCAGGACCAGGCCCCCCCCCTACACAAGCAGCGTCCCCTTCCCTCCCCCAGAGCTGTACACTTGTAACTCCCACTGACACTGAGGACGCCGACTCGAGGAGGAGAGTTGCAGCCTGCAGGTGGGAGCCAGGTATTTAGATGAAATAACAGTGTGGGCCTCCAGGTGGCAGCAAACTACCCCATGGTTCTGTGTCCCCCAATGAGACAAATGACAGTCTACATAATGGACACATAAGAATGAGCCGGGGGTCCCGATAATGGCTTTATATGCATGTATAATACAATTTATACATTACATATATACACAAAGCAAATATACCATTAAGATAACGACATCCAGTCATGAAATATATTAATTTCTTACAAGCTTCGTGTCCATCGATAACATTTGCTCCAATAACATTATAAAGAAAAAATAAAACAAATGGGGTGAAGTAGCAGCACGTGGGACACAGTGAGGGCGGCATCGGGTCACACAAGCGTCTGACGATGGGGTGATGGCAGGTGACATGCGGGGGTCACTGCTCCTCACACAAAGCCGGGGGCCACAAACTCCTTCCAGAATAACAGACAATCATGAAACGCGTCAAATTTAATCCGAATTTAAATCCTTAATATAAAAAGCGGAGAACTGGTTTCTTTTTGCTTCTTCTTTGAGTCGTACATGAAAGATCCCGGGTCGTGTCCTCCTCAAGGTGGTGAATGGCGGGACGGAGTGGTGCCGGCTTCTGCTGCCGTGTCTGAAATGGTTCATGGTAAAATACTTTTTTCTAATGTAAACTTTCTCCGAATGAGCAGACTCGGTCCCCCGTTGTACGACGCAGACGTTCGGGTGAAGTTTTTTCTTTTTTTAAAATGCATGCGCAATTTAATCCTCCCGATGAAAAATCCCACATGATTAAGAGTTTCTGTAAAACACATAAGGTAACGGAGAACGGAAAATAAATCCACGTCCGACATCTCCTGTGCGAGCGGCTACAGCCTGGAGACGTCACCGTCTGATTTCCCTTCTTTCCAATAAAAAGTCTTTGCCCAAAAATTAAAAAAAAATTAAAATTAATAAAATTTTGGTCTCGCAGATGAAGTGGTGACAGGAGCAGCGTCATGGTGTGGCGGAGCTGTGGTACTTGACAAAGGCAATGGCAGCCAGTTCTTTGCAGAACTCCTCAAGAACGATGACCCCCTCCAACAACGTCATGTGGTCAACGCTGCGGGAAGAGAAGACACAGGAGGTGACAACATGCAGAGGATTGAAGGATCTTACAACCCAGCTTACCCCGGCTCCTGAACGGCTCCCTCCACAGCGGTAATCGTGGCCACCCAGCTTTATAAAAGAAATAAAACCCCTCAATTTAAAGAGGTGGAATCAGGAGCCCAGAAAAGCTGCACAACTCATGTTTATCCCAACAGCTCCCGCACGACTTGTCACCAAGTTTCTTGAAATGACAACGCATTGAGTGATTGTGCAGATTTGCTGATCAGATCTGCTGATCAGATCCTCTTTCCCAGTGGTGCTCACACTGACGATCACCCAGCTTTCCCAGAGACCGATAGTGACTGCTGATGGCTACTAATGATCCAACTGCACACACTTACATGGGACCGTCAGGCTCCAGGCCCAGCAGTCTCTTCCTCACAAGCAGGAGTTTAGGGATGAAGTCTGGGATCCGCTGAATTCTCACCATAAGATCTCCAACCACCTGGAAAGGAGAAGATCGACATTACAAAGGAATCGTCCTCTCAGTTTGTACGGATATAAATCCTTTGAATTGTTAGGCTGTGTGCACACTTTGCATTTTTTCTGTGTTTTTTCAGTGCAGATTTGTCACAAAACCTGAAGGATTTCCTGATGCAGCAAAGTGAATGAGAATCCTGAGGTCTCGTGCACACGGTGCTCATTTGTGATCTGCACATTTATCTCTGCAGCCTCAGTTCTCTCAGCGGGTTTACAGATTTCACCGATAACTAATAAGTGGGGAAAATCTGCACAAAAAATACAAGTAAAAAACACGGTAAAAGCGAACATTTTTGCCACTGTGGTTTTCCTGCCAATAGATGCAGAAATTTAAGCACCACATACTTAACATATGCACATAGCCTTACGGGTGAAGACATCCCCAGCAGTAAGAGCAGGTCGCAGGGGCTCATTAGGGGAAGCCTTTCTTCAGGAGTTTCCTTATACATTGTGGCTGATCTGGGGGTCCTGTGTTACAGGTAAATTCTTGCCCCGTAATGTAATGATGTCCATCAGGTTTATTGTAAGTTAACGGAGAAGAACTCACCCTGACGATGACGGAGAAGAGGGAGCGGCACCCGGGGGCCAAGTTCACGTAGGGATCCAGAAGGAATTCATGTATGTGAGGGTGAGGGAAGAGGGAAAGCTTGGACAGCACGGACGTCACCTGTAAGTTCACGTCGTAAGGCTGCGGGAGAGAATCGGAATAGTAGTGTCAGCAATGAGCTCGACCATGGACGTGCGAGAGATTATATATATATATATATATATATATATATATATATATATATATAGTGCTATATAAGTAAATGATAATATAGGCCCTCCTCTATCCTCACCCCTTCATCATGGCCGCACCCCGGACAATCAGTGGGATTCCTCTGAGTGGAAATGCCCATGTCACTCAGTAAGGATCACACCAGTCGTATTTAGTGGTTGGGAGTCGGAAGCCACCTATCACCTGTTTATACAAGGAAGGGAGTATAAAGTGCACCTGGTCCAGTATTCGGCCCATTCTGTCAAACAGAACTTTCAGGAAGTGTCCCTCGAAGAAAGGAGCCTCTAAATTGCACTTTTCAATAGGTTTCGAGGTGCCGGGCCAATCCCAGCGCAGGCAGATTGCACAGTAATCCCGGAACTAAGGAAAAGAGGAGAAGCGTGAGACATCTGTGGAATCTGCAGACGTGGAAGAAGCGTCGTTATCTTCTCAGCGGAGAGAAGGGAATATTCGCAGTCACAATAATAAAGAGGCCGGTTCAGGGTTCTGCAATATCAGACATGTGCCGTGCATCTTATCAGAGATCGGCCGCGTCCCACTCATCAGACATGTGCAATGCATCTTATCAGAGATCGGCATGCGTCCCGCTCATCAGACATGTGCAATACATCTTATCAGAGATCGGCCGCGTCCCACTCATCAGACATGTGCATCTTATCAGAGATCGGCCGCGTCCCGCTCATCAGACATGTGCAATGCATCTTATCAGAGATCGGCATGCGTCCCGCTCATCAGACATGTGCAATACATCTTATCAGAGATCGGCCGCGTCCCACTCATCAGACATGTGCAATGCATCTTATCAGAGATCGGCATGCGTCCCGCTCATCAGACATGTGCAATACATCTTATCAGAGATCGGCCGCGTCCCACTCATCAGACATGTGCAATGCATCTTATCAGAGATCGGCCGCGTCCCACTCATCAGACATGTGCATCTTATCAGAGATCGGCCGCGTCCCGCTCATCAGACATGTGCAATGCATCTTATCAGAGATCGGCCGCGTCCCGCTCATCAGACATGTGCAGTGCATCTTATCAGAGATCGGCCGCGTCCCGCTCATCAGACATGTGCAATGCATCTTATCAGAGATCGGCCGCGTCCCACTCATCAGACATGTGCATCTTATCAGAGATCGGCCGCGTCCCGCTCATCAGACATGTGCAATACATCTTATCAGAGATCGGCCGCGTCCCACTCATCAGACATGTGCATCTTATCAGAGATCGGCCGCGTCCCGCTCATCAGACATGTGCAATACATCTTATCAGAGATCGGCCGCGTCCCACTCATCAGACATGTGCATCTTATCAGAGATCGGCCGCGTCCCGCTCATCAGACATGTGCAATACATCTTATCAGAGATCGGCATGCGTCCCACTCATCAGACATGTGCATCTTATCAGAGATCGGCCGCGTCCCGCTCATCAGACATGTGCAATGCATCTTATCAGAGATCGGCCGCGTCCCACTCATCAGACATGTGCAGTGCATCTTATCAGAGATCCCCCCGCGTCCCACTCATCAGACATGTGCAATGCATCTTATCAGAGATCGGCCGCGTCCCACTCATCAGACATGTGCAATGCATCTTATCAGAGATCGGCCGCGTCCCACTCATCAGACATGTGCATCTTATCAGAGATCAGCCGCGTCCCGCTCATCAGACATGTGCAATGCATCTTATCAGAGATCGGCCGTGTCCCACTCATCAGACATGTGCATCTTATCAGAGATCGGCCGCGTCCCACTCATCAGACATGTGCAGTGCATCTTATCAGAGATCGGCATGCGTCCCGCTCATCAGACATGTGCAGTGCATCTTATCAGAGATCGGCCGCGTCCCACTCATCAGACATGTGCCGTGCATCTTATCAGAGATCGGCCGCGTCCCGCTCATCAGACATGTGCAATGCATCTTATCAGAGATCGGCCGCGTCCCACTCATCAGACATGTGCAGTGCATCTTATCAGAGATCGGCCGCGTCCCGCTCATCAGACATGTGCAATGCATCTTATCAGAGATCGGCCGCGTCCCACTCATCAGACATGTGCAGTGCATCTTATCAGAGATCGGCCGCGTCCCACTCATCAGACATGTGCATCTTATCAGAGATCGGCCGCGTCCCGCTCATCAGACATGTGCAGTGCATCTTATCAGAGCTCGGCCGCGTCCCGCTCATCAGACATGTGCATCTTATCAGAGATCGGCCGCGTCCCACTCATCAGACATGTGCATCTTATCAGAGATCGGCCGCGTCCCACTCATCAGACATGTGCAGTGCATCTTATCAGAGATCGGCCGCGTCCCACTCATCAGACATGTGCAGTGCATCTTATCAGAGATCGGCCGCGTCCCACTCATCAGACATGTGCATCTTATCAGAGATCGGCCGCGTCCCACTCATCAGACATGTGCAATGCATCTTATCAGAGCTCGGCCGTGTCCCACTCAACACACATCAACAAGGAGACGGCTTGAGGACCAGAATTAAAACAACAAAAAAGTCCACTAAAAAATTGCAGACGTTTTCTTCTTACAATGATCTTCCTGCCGTAAAACAGATACTTATGTACAGGCCTCGGCGATTCCTTTACTTCCAATCAGCAGAGATGAAACGCGAGACTACCTGATTACACGGGACTAACAAGTTACTGGGTTTTTCTCAATTAATTTTTCCTGGCATTCTGTCTAACAATGTTCCCAGTCACTGACAGCAAGCAGAGATCTTGCAAATAATTAGAACCGGAAGTACGAAGTCTATAAAAAGGGCCAGCACTGAAGCTCCCCTTCTGTCCGGTTACCTGCCGGTGGGCGTCTCGGAGGTAGGTGTCATAGCCGCTGCCTTCTACTTGATATGAAGATTTTGCTTCATCAGGAACAAGACAGAGAAAACTACAAAGAAAGAAAGACACGCTGAGGCCTTGAGAACGCACCGATGAAGCCTTTACCCGGAAGCTACGCAGACGCTGGGGGTTGTAGTACAGCTGTTACACTTGTGACGTCAGCTGCGACTTATTCCCAACATACTCTGCGCCCCATAGTAAGCAGGTAACATGGGTATTAAGGGAGAAATGGGCAGGGGTGGAGGGGTCGGATATTAGGTGAGGGATTGGCAGGGGTGGAGGGGCCGGCAGGGGAGGGGCCAGGCATTAGGGGAGGGATGGACAGGGGTGGAGACGCCGGATATTAGGGGAGGGATGGGCAGGGGTGGAGGAGCCGGGTATTAGGGGAGGGATGGGCAGGGGTGGAGGAGCCGGGTATTAGGGGAGGGATGGGCAGGGGTGGAGGAGCCGGGTATTAGGGGAGGGATGGGCAGGGGTGGAGGGGCCAGATATTAGGGGAGTGATAGGCAGGGGTGGAGGGGCTGGATATTAGGGGAGGGATCGGCAGGGGAGGGGCCGGGTATTAGGGGAGGGATGGACAGGGGGTGGAGACGCCGGATATTAGGGGAGGGATGGGCAGGGGTGGAGGGGCCGGGTATTAGGGGAGGGATGGGCAGCGGAGCTGGATATTAGGGGAGGGATCGGCAGGGGTCGGGTATTAGGGGAGGGATGGGCAGGGGAGGGATGGGCAGGGGTGGTTGGGGCCGGGTATTAGGGGAGGGATGGGCAGGGGTGGAGGGGCCGGGTATTAGGGGAGAGATCGGCAGGAGTGGAGGGGCCGGGTTTTAAACTAAAACAGTAAATTGTGGAATCTCCTATAAAGTAATTAACCCCATGATGGATACTTTTAAATGGGACTGTCCAGTGAAGTTGTCATCTATCCATGGTTCAAAGGGGTCTGACTGCTGTCACCTGCACTTTCATCCCTCTTATAATGGGAGTGTGCATGACTGACCTATTCACTTTCTAAGGGGCTACTCATAGAAGAACTGAACCAACCACAGGGAGTGAAATAGGGAGTGAATGGAGCAGCGGTCCAACACATCCCCGCCATTATAAGGGCGATAAAAGTTTTCCATTGTGCTGACTGATGCGGATCTCAGTGGTCAGTCAGTTTTTACCAATCCCGTGGACAGGTATTAACTTATTTTCGGTGGACAACCCCTTTAATCTATCCTTATATGTTTTGCAATGGTGCACATTGATTCATGATCAGTCCATCATTTTTACTCCTGTGTAAGCAAGTTGCCTATACGTCTGCACATACACGGCAGCCCATAAGCTACTTTCTATAGGTTACATGGGGGCACATACATTCCAAACTCACCTGTTAACAATTTTGTGAACTTCGGTTTTACCATCGGTTCTTTGATGATCGGGCGTGATGGGAGGAGAGGCGCTCAGCCATTCTTTAGACAGAGCGCTGTCCGGAGAGATGTCTGTAAATATCGGATCTTCTTCAAGGTCTCTGTAGGAGGAGACAACAGTGAATGAGATCTGCAGTGACGGAGACCATAAGAACAGCAGGCGTCCATCGTACATACACCGCTCCGGGGATCTGCCCGTTCTCCACGATGTCTCTGTCCTCCGGACACGGGGGTTTGTACTCCGTGTAGTTCCTCTCCTCCAGGTTTCGCAGGATCAGGTTATAAAGTATGTGCTCATTGGGTTTCTGGAGCAGATGCTCGAACAGCCGCAAGGTCATAATACTGATCTGTGGGCACCGAGATGACAAGCATTACCCATGAACATTCAGGACTGGTTCACATTTGTTTGCTTGGGGCAAGATTTACCCTTGGATCAAACAGAATAAAAAAAATCATCATTTTATCAACTACTCATTGTGGTAAACTTTTTTGTGTCACATATTTCACCAAAAATCCACAAAATATGCAAAGAAAATCCTCCATGTGTCACTGAGCAAAGGACGATGAATGGTGCTGGAAATCAGCAGACGGCATCTGGGCGTGGTGTAAAGACTCATGTATTGTGCTTTACATCCTGCCATCTTTATACACATCATTAGTGGCATATTCATCACTGAAGAGAGACCATTATTATTGTGACCCCCAGCCGCGTTGTCCTGAGAGCGGTGACTACGGGCGCAGCCTCACCTCGTCCGATATGTGGTTACAGTGCTCTATGAGGCGATGGCGTAATGGGGCCCCCTGAACGCCGCTCAGCGTCTCCGGCTCTCGCTGATCCCCCACTAGGAAATGAACAATCTCCTTCAGCAAAGCCTCCGATGTCACTTGCCGCACAATTCGATGAAGTAGGGAGGTCGCCGTGAGGATCCCAATCTCCGACCTGGAAAAGTGAAAAAGGAGGATGAGAATCTCAACACTACCAGTAAGAGCCAAAGCAGTTCATGTCTGGGAGGATTAAAAAAACAAACGTAAAAAAGTAGTGAAAACAAGACTGACACGGTCAGGACAAGGGTTCAGCCTCGAGATCGCTACACTGGTTATTATTATTTATTAGAGCGCCATTTATACCATGGAGCTTTACATGTGAGGATGGGTATAAATAATAAAAGACAAGTACAATAATCTTAATACAAATCATGACCGGTGCTCATTTATTATAACAGTAGAGCTATGATAGGAGTCCGATATATTTATGTGGCATCTGAAAAGCCTCTAAATAATCCATATCCTTCCTATAATTCTATTATGACAATGAAACTATTCATTTTTTCCCCAAAATTACGAGGATCTTGCCCCTACTGCGCCACTGATACTTACGTCTGCATGAGCTGCGGCTCCAACACGCTGACCAGGAACCTCTCGGTCACCGACCGAGCCAAGGTGGTGGCCGCCATCTACAGAAAACCAACACGGAGAATCGTAAATCACTATCTGGATGTAATGTGAGCAGAGAACTCGCTCTGTGCACGCGGCAATGACGGCGCCGATGCAAAATATAACAGAAAAAAGGCAGGTTATTGAAAAACCCAGGGCCAGAGAGTCAGACAGGGAGAAGAAGACCCCAGTACAGTTCAGCCCCCCACAGAACAGTCAAGCACCCTTGCACCAAAATCTAATTAGCAGAAAACTTGAAACTGTAATTGAAGAAGAGCCACAAAGCCGACGTACACACTGTATTGCAGCGTCCCTAGAGCCGAGCCTTCACTTTACAGAATCGTGCTGACAGCTTTTATATGTACAGTCAGTAGCGTAGATACAAGGGGAGGGAATGGTGAGAGGACGTGGTTGTCCCGGGCCCCTGGCCAGAGGGGACCTCCCAAAGGTACTGCCTCTCTCTACTCAATATAGATAAGCTCTGTGGTAGAGCCGCTCTCCATTCTGCGGTCACTTGATGTCTGTGGTCTACAGAACGGCCGGGTGATACACTGGTCTAGGCGCACGCACAATGTCAGCGTCCCGGTGACGCCATCGCTGCACAGAGGGCATTAAAACTTTTTTGGGGCAAAATGTGGACAGTTATATAGGGCACTAGCACAGGGCATTAATAATTTCAAGGAGTGAATTTTACCATCAATAGGGCACAAAGGAGGCATTATTACTATGTATGGGGAGACAATGGTGGCATTATGTGGGGGAACAGTGGTGGCATTATTACTATGTAAGGGGTACAGTGGTGGCATTATTACAATGTAAGGGGCACAGTGGTGGCATTATTACAATGTAAGGGGCACAGTGGTGGCATTATTACTACACATGAGACAATGGTGGCATTATTATGTGGGAGCACAGTGGTGGCATTATTACTATGTATGAGGAGGCAATGGTGGCATTATTATGTGGGGGAACAGTGGTGGCATTATTACTACGTATGAGGGGACAATGGTGGCATTATTATGTGGGGGCATTACTATGTAAGGCTCGCTGTGGAGGCATTATGTGGGGCCACACAGTGGTCGAATTATTACTATGTAAGGGTCGCTGTTTTTGTGCCACACAGCAGGTGCAGTAATAGGGACACACGGCAGCAGCGGCTCAGTATTTGGATATCAGGGGCAGTAATAGGGACACATACGGCAGCAGAGGCTCAGTATTGGGGTATCAGGTGCAGTAATAGGGACACATACGGCAGCAGTGGCTCAGTATTGGGGTATCAGGTGTAGTAATAGGAACACATATGGCAGCAGCGGCTCAGTATTTGGATATCAGGGGCAGTAATAGGGACACATACGGCAGCGGCTCAGTATTGGGATATCAGGGGCAGTAATAGGGACACAGCAGCAGCGGCTCAGTATTGGGGTATCAGGGGCAGTAATAGGGACACATACGGCAGCAGCGGCTCAGTATTGGGGTATCAGGTACAGTAATAGGGACACATTCGGCAGCAGCGGCTCAGTATTGGGGTATCAGGTGCAGTAATAGGGTCACATACGGCAGCAGAGGCTCAGTATTGGGGTATCAGGGGCAGTAATAGGGACACATACGGCAGCAGCGGCTCAGTATTGTGGTATCAGGGGCAGTAATAGGGTCACATACGGCAGCAGCGGCTCAGTATTGTGGTATCAGGGGCAGTAATAGGGTCACATACGGCAGCAGCGACTCAGTATTGGGGTATCAGGGGCAGTAATAGGGACACATACGGCAGCGGCTCAGTATTGGGATATCAGGGGCAGTAATAGGGACACATACGGCAGCAGCGGCTCAGTATTGTGGTATCAGGGGCAGTAGTAGGGGCACATACGGCAGCAGCGGCTCAGTATTGTGGTATCAGGGGCAGTAGTAGGGACACATACGGCAGCAGCGGCTCAGTATTTGGATATCAGGGGCAGTAATAGGGACACATACGGCAGCAGCGGCTCAGTATTGGGATATCAGGTGTAGTAATAGGGGCACATACGGCAGCAGCGGCTCAGTATTTGGATATCAGGGGCAGTAATAGGGTCACATACGGCAGCAGCGGTTCAGTATTGGGGTATCAGGTGTAGTAATAGGGTCACATACGGCAGCAGCGGCTCAGTATTGGGGTATCAGGGGCAGTAATAGGGACACATACGGCAGGAGCGGCTCAGTATTGGGGTATCAGGGGCAGTAATAAGGACACATACGGCAGCAGCGGCTCAGTATTGGGGTATCAGGGGCAGTAATAGGGACACATGCGGCAGCAGCGGCTCAGTATTGGGGTATCAGGTGCAGTAATAGGGACACATACGGCAGCAGCGGCTCAGTATTGGGGTATCAGGTGCAGTAATAGGGACACATACGACAGCAGCGGCTCAGTATTGGGGTATCAGGGGCAGTAATAGGGACACATGTGGCAGCAGCGGCTCAGTATTGGGGTATCAGGTGCAGTAATAGGGACACATACGGCAGCGGCTCAGTATTGGGATATCAGGGGCAGTAATAGGGACACATACGGCAGCAGCGGCTCAGTATTGTGGTATCAGTGGCAGTAATAGGGTCACATACGGCAGCAGCGACTCAGTATTGGGGTATCAGGGGCAGTAATAGGGACACATACGGCAGCAGCGGCTCAGTATTGTGGTATCAGGGGCAGTAATAGGGACACATACGGCAGCAGCGGCTCAGTATTTGGATATCAGGGGCAGTAATAGGGACACATACGGCAGCAGCGGCTCAGTATTGGGATATCAGGTGTAGTAATAGGGACACATACGGCAGCAACGGCTCAGTATTGGAGTATCAGGTGCAGTAATAGGGACACATACGGCAGCAGCGGCTCAGTATTGGAGTATCAGGGGCAGTAATAGGGACACATACGGCAGCAACGGCTCAGTACTGGAGTATCAGGGGCAGTAATAGGGACACATACGGCAGCAGCGGCTCAGTATTGGGGTATCAGGTGCAGTAATAGAGACACATACGGCAGCAGCGGCTCAGTATTGGGGTATCAGGTGCAGTAATAGGGACACATACGGCAGCAGCGGCTCAGTATTTGGATATCAGGGGCAGTAATAGGGTCACATACGGCAGCAACGGCTCAGTATTGGAGTATCAGGGGCAGTAATAGGGACACATACGGCAGCAGCGGCTCAGTATTGGGGTATCAGGGGCAGTAATAAGGACACATACGGCAGCAGCGGCTCAGTATTGGGGTATCAGGGAGTAATAGGGACACATAGGGCAGCAGTGGCTCAGTATTGGGGTATCAGGTGCAGTAATAGGGACACATACGGCAGCAGCGGCTCAGTATTTGGATATCAGGGGCAGTAATAGGGTCACATACGGCAGCAACGGCTCAGTATTGGGGTATCAGGGAGTAATAGGGACACATACGGCAGCAGCAACTCAGTATTGGGATATCAGGTGCAGTAATAGGGACACATACGGCAGCAGCGGCTCAGTATTGGGGTATCAGGGAGTAATAGGGACACATACGGCAGCAGCGACTCAGTATTGGGATATCAGGTGCAGTAATAGGGACACATACGGCAGCAGCGGCTCAGTATTGGGGTATCAGGTGTAGTAATAGGGACACATACGGCAGCAGCGGCTCAGTATTGGGGTATCAGGTGCAGTAATAGGGACACATACGGCAGCAGCGGCTCAGTATTGGGGTATCAGGGAGTAATAGGGACACATACGGCAGCAGCGGCTCAGTATTGCGGTATCAGCAGGATGAGGAGTTTGTGCATGTTGGGAATAGATGGTGACGGGGCAGAAAATGTGAGAAGTCAGATGTGTCTGTGCTGTATTCTCTGCAGCCGAGTCCTGGCTGGAGAAGTCGTCATGTCGGTCTGGGCCATATTGAAAAGACGGGATAAGTGATGACTCCATAAAAAGGACCATCAGCTGTAAGTCTCCAACTATAACTGTACTGTGATCTCTATATGTTCTGCAGGACTGGTATCTACCACTATATGATCGCCATATGGTGGTAATGTCAGTGCTGGTCTTTGTATAGAGATTATTTTCGGTAACAGCGCGTCATCTCCTGAGGTTCCCCTGTACTCAGGGTGTGACACCGTAGGTGTAGTCAGAGCTCCATGTTAGGGACACTCAGATGTTTCGCCCCCTGAGCTGAACCCAGTCTCTGAGTAAGGTGAATTACTGCACAATGCTCGGATAATCCTGTCTGGTGAAGAAACCTGGCAGATTTTATATCGGACAGGACAGAGATCGGGGCCCTCATCAGTCTTCAGGACGTCCTAGTGCTGGACCGTCACTCTCCACCAACGAGAATGGACCCACAAACGATGACAAGAGAAGTTGAAGATGTCTACAAAATGTATTCACACCCATGAACATTATGGACTCTGGATAATGTGAAAACATATTTTGCTTATGAGAATCTAATGTCAAAGTGAAAAGTAAAATCAAAAATTTATTACTATTCTCAGAAACAAAACGATAAAAGATCCTTTCATGTGCTCCACCGCTGACCACTTATGCTGAGTACACCACTAATGTGCGCTCTGCGAGGGTCTGACCCCCGGACCGCTAATGTGCGCTCTGCGAGGGTCCGACCCCCGGACCACTAATGTGCGCTCTGCGAGGGTCCGACCCCCGGACCACTAATGTGCGCTCTGCGAGGGTCCGACCCCCGGACCACTAATGTGCGCTCTGCGAGGGTCCGACCTCCGGACCACTAATGTGCGCTCTGCGAGGGTCCGACCTCCGGACCACTAATGTGCGCTCTGAGGGTCCGACCCCCAGACCACTAATGTGCGCTCTGCAAGGGTCCGACCCCCAGACCACTAGTGTGCGCTCTGCGAGGGTCCGACCCCTGCTTCTCTTTATATCCCTATGACACCTGAGTCATCAGCAGGTCGCGGAGGTGGAATGATGCCTCACCCTGTGCGCTTCTTTAATAAGCTGATCGCAGTAATCAAACCAGGACAGGAAGGAGATCAGGGCCCTTTTCCCAGGGAAGGCAGAAGCGTCCTCCTTCACATTGTATGCGTCCAGCCTGCGGAGAATAAAGGGGGACAAGTCAATTCCGGTGCAATGTGCTGAAGCTTCTGTCTGAATGTCCAAAATGGAGATGAAGAAAATGTAACATAAAAGCTGCACAATTAAGTGTAACGAAAAGTGATGCGGCGTAATCAGCAATTAGGGTCTAGGATGTAGATGAGGCGCAGACCCCGATATTAACCCGCAGCAAAGAACAGCTGGTGAATTGTCTCCGGACCTCAGACCGGGCCAAATCACAGCCCATGGGCCACATCTGACTCTTGCCTCCTTGTCTGGACAGAACAGCCACAAATCCAGCAGTGAAAGTGACGATGTGACGCTGGACCCTGTGCCCCCACACGCCACATTCAGCCCACAGTCAGGGATCTCTGGTCTCCCATCACTGGACGAGCCTTTTACCGGAATACCCTTCAGCTCGCCACGCACGACATCTAAGGTTTACTTTATTGTTGCCCCTTTAGCGGGATTCTCATCTTCATAAATGGATCTTGTTGGATAGTTCATGTAAATAGTTTGCCCTTTTATTTTCTGCTCGTTGCCTTGGAGACCGACCACCACTGACAGAAGCAGAACATGATAAGGGCTTACAAGACCTTTTCTGAGGAGCTTGTAAGCACTATGGGGGGGTTGACAAACCCCTTTTATGGAGTTGGGCAAGGGTCCTGGAGAACTCTGCATCAATGAGCCATATCTTGGCCTGTGGACATGTCCTATACGTCGGAGACTTCATTGTTGTGCAGCCGCCGCGCCATTGTTGAGGAGGCTCAGACAGCGCAGCATGTTCACCTTCATATAGTAAGGTCTTACCACAATGGAAAGAATCCGATGTAACGATCTTACCCCCAATTAATCCCCTCTACAGTCTCGATGTCCAGGGGGTCGATGGACTGTGGCAGCGCGCGGTACAGAGAGGTCAGCCGGGCGGTCAGCAGCTCGCACAGGGCAGTGTTCTGGGTCAGGCACTTTGCAGCTGCCGGCTCTGGAAGACTCACCAGCAACATTAACCCTTCACAGGCTTTGACCGCTATCCGTCCGTCCTAGAATGGAAGACATCAGACATTACACCTTGATGTCCATCACATAGACGTGACGGGCAGATCTGCAGACTTTGCACCCACCGGGCTCTTTGTCAGGTTCAACAAGGAATTGACCAGATTATAGTCTTGCAGGATGTGATTAGTCGAGAGTCCGGGGGCTGCGCAGGCTTCCAGCTGGTCCGTGGGGGGATTTTTAGGGAGGGCAGGGCTCGTATGTCCTCCTTCATGTGCCCCACTGCTTGCTGACCCTGGAGACTGAGCCTGCCCCGTGTCATTAGCCACAACCTCATCCGTGCCGCCTCCAGAGACTGACGCCAGGTTATTAGCAGCTCCGGCACATGGCTTCAGCTTGCTCTAAAAAGATAAAGAAGAAAGTAAAAAAAGCGGAAAAATATTTCACCAGCCTGATAAGAAGGCAAAAGTCAACCAGAACGATGTGAAGAATTAGGAAATCTCCCCATTATGAGAAGAAGTAAATCTATCAAAGGCTTTAGTAATCGGGGGTCTCCACTTTACCACAAGCAGCCTACAAAGGCTTCTGTTCTGGTAGAATAAGAAACAGAGCAGTGTCACCCTCCCCGGGTCCATTGCTGGCTCTACACCAGTGCTCCAGTCTCTATGTATTGGCTGCAGAGCAAATCACTGCTGCAGCCAATCATTGAACACAGCGGCTTGTGTCATTCGCATCAGCAGAACCACTGAGCTTAATGATTGGCTGCAGCTGTGATGTGCACTGTAGTCATGTCGTCACCGCTGCAGCCAATACACAGAGCAGCAGCAGAGAGGCCGCGGTGAGCACGAGAAAACCCTGCGCTGAACAAGGCGAGAGCCCGCCCCCAAACACCGGCAGGGCCCGCCCCGAACCCCCGGCAGGGCCCGCCCCGAACCCCCGGCAGGGCCCGCCCCGAACCCCCGGCAGGACCCGCCCCGAACCACCGGCAGAGCCCGCCCAGAACCACCGGCAAAGCCCGCCCAGAACCACCGGCAGAGCCCGCCCAGAACCACCGGCAGAGCCCGCCCAGAACCACCGGCAGGGCCCGCCCAGAACCACCGGCAGGGCCCGCCCAGAACCACCGTCAGGGCCCGCCCCGAACCACCGTCAGGGCCCGCCCCGAACCACCGGCAGGGCCCGCCCCGAACCACCGGCAGAGCCCGCCCCGCACCATCTGTGCCTTACTTCTAGAAAGAAGTTGACAAGATACGGATCCTGCTTCAGCTTGGCGCACACGATACACAAGAACTGGATCTCTTCATTCTCTGTCGGATTGGCGAGGACTTCTCCACACAGACGGATAAGTTTCTATCACGAAGACAAAAGGTAAAGAATAAAAATGATTTTTATGAAAGAGTCAGAGGATAAAAGTCGTATTTCTGCCTCTGTTCTGTGCTCGGGGTCAGCAATCAAATCTCCAAGTGTCAGAGGTGATCACTCCGATTTCAGCGTTTCCTTTCACTGACAGCAAGCAGCAGAAAACACAAAATGCCACAAAGCTGAAGAACCTTCATTGTATCATAGGAAAGAATTATGTGCTGGAGTTCTTTATAGGGAACCTGAAAGCTTCCCAGGCCCCCAAACAGCCACCATGTACTGATTGCTTTCAATGTACCCATCCTAACAATTTACATCTGCGGTGGCGATATATCAATTAGTGGGTGACTAATCGTGGGGTCATTGATTCCTCCGTGCTAGTTATCCCGCTGACCAGGTTCTGTTTCTCCTGTGGGCATGCGTACATCCCCGGATCAGGTTCTGTCACCCCTGAGGGCGTGCGTACATCCCCGGATCAGGTTCTGTCACCCCTGAGGGCGTGCGTTCATCCCCGGATCAGGTTCTGTTTCCCCTGTGGGTGTGCGTACATCCCCGGATCAGGTCCTGTCACCCCTGAGGGCGTGCGTACATCCCCGGATCAGGTTCTGTCACCCCTGAGGGCGTGCGTACATCCCCGGATCAGGTTCTGTTTCCCCAGTGGGCGTACACCTGGATCAGGTTTTGTTTCCCCTGAGGGCGTGCGTACATCCCCGGATCAGGTTCTGTTTCCCCTGTGGGTGTGCGTACATCCCCGGATCAGGTCCTGTCGCCCCTGAGGGCGTGCGTACACCCAGATCAGATTCTGTCTCCCCAGTGGGTGTACACCCGGGTCAGGTTCTGTTTTCCCTGAGGGCGTGCGTACACCCGGGTCAGGTTCTGTCTCCCCAGTGGGCGTACACCCGGGTCAGGTTCTGTTTCCCCTGAGGGCGTGCGTACACCCAGATCAGGTTCTGTCTTCCCAGTGAGCGTACACCCGGGTCAGGTTCTGTTTTCCCTGAGGGCGTGCGTACACCCAGATCAGGTTCTGTCTCCCCAGTGGGCGTACACCCGGGTCAGGTTCTGTTTTCCCTGAGGGCGTGCGTACACCCGGGTCAGGTTCTGTTTTCCCTGAGGGCGTGCGTACACCCGGGTCAGGTTCTGTTTTCCCTGAGGGCGTGCGTACACCCGGGTCAGGTTCTGTTTTCCCTGAGGGCGTGCGTACATCCCCGGATCAGGTCCTGTCGCCCCTGAGGGCGTGCGTACACCCAGATCAGGTTCTGTCTTCCCAGTGAGCGTACACCCGGGTCAGGTTCTGTTTTCCCTGAGGGCTTGCGTACACCCGGGTCAGGTTCTGTCTCCCCAGTGGGCGTACACCCGGGTCAGGTTCTGTTTCCCCTGAGGGCGTGCGTACACCCAGATCAGGTTCTGTCTCCCCAGTGGGCGTACACCCGGGTCAGGTTCTGTTTTCCCTGAGGGCGTGCGTACACCCGGGTCAGGTTCTGTTTTCCCTGAGGGCGTGCGTACACCCGGGTCAGGTTCTGTTTTCCCTGAGGGCGTGCGTACACCCGGCTACTGGCATACAGTATTGGAGGTGAAGCTTTGCAAAGGGTGACACTGCCATCGCCAAGAATGTCACTCATGTCCATTGTTTTTTGGATTACGCAGTAATCAATACATACATGGTGGCGGCCTAGGAAAGATATCAGGTTCCATTTCAGGGGAACTTTTTTTGGAATGATAAAGGAGTAGAGCGACAGTAGCTGCAAACACTAATATAGAATGACACAATCAGGCTCCGGTTACCTGCACGGGGCGGTGAACATTGATATGTGGGAGCAGAGGCTGCTTAATTCGTCCCAAAAGTTTGGTGTAGAAGACCAGCACCTGCTGCTTCATACCTGGAGGACACTGGGGAGAAGCACAAGACATTAAGGCAGAACACATAAAATCCATCATTATTTCTCTAAGCCACTAAACCATCCTCCTGCGATATAGACTACATTTTATTATTGACTCTCTTCGCCATAGTCGTGGTGTGTACAGCGCCTGCGATCATACACTTACTGATCGCCGCCTTCTCCCGATGCCGCACCTCTGATCTGCCGAGTCTCGGTCTCTCCTGTGCAGACCGGAAGTCACTTTCCCTCTATAAACCTACGAGACTCATATCCGAGACTCTCATAGACTCACAGGAAAAAGCAAGTCCAGGTTCACACACAAGACGCTGCGTGAGCAAATCAGAACTGTGGTCACACAAAAAAGCACCAGAGAAACACTGGAAACGGGGGAAGGTCGCGATCACTAAGGTGCTTTATTACATGCACATAATTACAGCAAAGGGAGTAAATACTGATAGATCCTGATCCACCATTACAGCATGCACACAGGAGACTCACACTAATAGATCAAGATCCACCATTACACCGTGCACAGAGGAGACTCACACCGATACATCCTGATCCATCGTTACACCATGCACACAGGCGACTCACACTAATATATCAAGATCCACCATTACACCGTGCACAGAGGAGACTCACACCGATACATCCTGATCCATCGTTACACCATGCACACAGGAGACTCACACTAATATATCAAGATCCACCATTACACCGTGCACACAGGAGACTCACACCGATACATCCTGATCCATCGTTACACCATGCACACAGGAGACTCACACCGATACATCCTGATCCACCATTACACCGTGCACACAGGAGACTCACACTGATACATCCTGATCCATCGTTACACCATGCACACAGGAGACTCACACCGATACATCCTGATCCACCATTACACCGTGCACACAGGAGACTCACACTGATACATCCTGATCCATCGTTACACCATGCACACAGGAGACTCACACCGATACATCCTGATCCACCATTACACCGTGCACAGAGGAGACTCACACCGATACATCCTGATCCATCGTTACACCATGCACACAGGAGACTCACACTGATACATCCTAATCCATCATTACACCGTGCACACAGGAGACTCACACTGATACATCCTGATCCACCATTACACCATGCACACAGGAGACTCACACCGATACATCCTGATCCACCATTACACCATGCACACAGGAGACTCACACCGATACATCCTGATCCACCATTACACCATGCACACAGGAGACTCACACCGATACATCCTGATCCACCATTACACCATGCACACAGGAGACTCACACCGATACATCCTGATCCACCATTACACCATGCACACAGGAGACTCACACCGATACATCCTGATCCACCATTACAGCATGCACACAGGAGACTCACACCGATACATCGTTACACCATGCACACAGGAGACTCACACTAATATATCAAGATCCACCATTACAGCATGCACAGAGGAGACTCACACCGATACATCCTGATTCATCGTTACACCATGCACACAGGAGACTCACACCAATACATGCTGATCCACCATTACACCATGCACACAGGAGACTCACACTGATACATCCTAATCCATCATTACACCGTGCACACAGGAGACTCACACTGATACATCCTAATCCATCATTACACCATGCACACAGCATGCACACAGGCGACTCACACTGATACATCCTAATCCATCATTACACCATGCACACAGGAGACTCACACTGATACATCCTAATCCATCATTACACCATGCACACAGGAGACTCACACCGATACATCATTACACCATGCACACAGGAGACTCACACTGATACATCCTGATCCACCATTACACCATGCACACAGGAGACTCACACTGATACATCCTGATCTACCATTACACCGTGCACACAGGAGACTCACACTGATACATCCTGATCCACCATTACACCATGCACACAGGAGACTCACACCGATACATCATTACACCATGCACACAGGAGACTCACACTGATGCATCCTGATCCATCGTTACACCATGCACACAGGAGACTCACACCGATACATCCTAATCCATCATTACACCGTGCACACAGGAGACTCACACCGATACATCCTGATCCACCATTACACCGTGCACACAGGAGACTCACACCGATACATCCTGATCCACCATTACACCATGCACACAGGAGACTCACACCGATACATCCTGATCCACCATTACACCATGCACACAGGAGACTCACACCGATACATCCTGATCCACCATTACACCATGCACACAGGAGACTCACACTGATACATCCTGATCCACCATTACACCATGCATACAGGAGACTCACACTGATACATCCTGATCCACCATTACACCATGCATACAGGAGACTCACACTGATACATCCTGATCCACCATTACACCGTGCACACAGGAGACTCACACCGATACATCCTGATCCACCATTACACCATGCACACAGGAGACTCACACCGATACATCCTGATCCACCATTACACCGTGCACACAGGAGACTCACACCGATACATCCTGATCTACCATTACACCATGCACACAGGAGACTCACACCGATACATCCTGATCCACCATTACACCGTGCACACAGGAGACTCACACCGATACATCCTGATCCACCATTACACCGTGCACACAGGAGACTCACACCGATACATCCTGATCCACCATTACACCATGCACACAGGAGACTCACACCGATACATCCTGATCCACCATTACACCGTGCACACAGGAGACTCACACTGATACATCCTGATCCACCATTACACCGTGCACACAGGAGACTCACACCGATACATCCTGATCCACCATTACACCGTGCACACAGGAGACTCACACCGATACATCCTAATCCATCATTACACCATGCACACAGGAGACTCACACCAATACATGCTGATCCACCATTACACCATGCACACAGGCGACTCACACTGATACATCCTAATCCATCATTACACCGTGCACACAGGAGACTCACACCGATACATCGTTACACCATGCACACAGGAGACTCACACTGATACATCCTGATCCACCATTACACCGTGCACACAGGAGACTCACACCGATACATCCTGATCCACCATTACACCGTGCACACAGGAGACTCACACCGATACATCCTGATCCACCATTACACCGTGCACACAGGAGACTCACACCGATACATCCTGATCCACCATTACACCGTGCACACAGGAGACTCACACTGATACATCCTGATCCACCATTACACCGTGCACACAGGAGACTCACACTGATACATCCTGATCCACCATTACACCATGCACACAGGAGACTCACACCGATACATCCTGATCCACCATTACACCGTGCACACAGGAGACTCACACCGATACATCCTGATCCACCATTACACCGTGCACACAGGAGACTCACACCGATACATCATTACACCATGCACACAGGAGACACACTGATACATCCTGATCCACCATTACACCGTGCACACAGGAGACTCACACTGATACATCCTGATCCACCATTACACCGTGCACACAGGAGACTCACGTCTGCTTTCCCCAGCGTGTACAGGGTCTCCAGCACTTTATGGTGCAGTAGGTATTCCATACAGGGCCCCGTCTCTCCAGACTCGCGCTCATTTTCTTCTTGCACCAGAATCTCCAGCATCTGCTCCAGATGGGACGGGATGTTGGTGTCTGTCACAGGAGCTTTATCATCTGATCCAGGGAACGAAAGACAATTCCGGGTTATAAAGGTTTATTCCTCCGCTACATGTCAACAGCAAAACACACAAACTGATTAATAAAATCTCAGAGCCTTTTCACCTTCCCTCCTTACATTCCCTACAGGAGAGGTGTAATCACTATGATCGGGTCACAGCACGTTGTGTCTGCGGAAACCAGAAAGTTTAAGTCACTTGATTCTTTTCAGAGTTGCTGCCTAACTAAGAGGGATCCAGTAACCCATCTAGTGCCTCTCCCCCGAGTTTCCTTACACCAACCCCCTTTAGCTGATAGAGGGTCTGATTAGTGACCTCAGGTTAGCATCCTCAATAATCAGAATCTCCCACTCCCGTCTCCAAGACTTTACACGTGCTGCACCAATTGTTTGGAATGCACTGCCCAGGATGATACGATTAATTCCCACAGTTTTAAGCGTGCCCTAAAGACGCAGTTGTTCAGACTGGCCTACTGCCTCAACACATTAACCTAACTATCCCTGTGTGGCTCATTAAAAAAAAAAAATTTAAAACAAAAAAAAAACAAACCATAACCAGGTTCCTCCATCATGTTCTCATTCACTTTATGCAGTATTAGCCCTCTGTGTCTGTACTGCTACATACTTAGGCAGTTAACTGGTTCATGCAGCTTTACATGAACACCCGATCCTTACACTATGGCCGGTCCGAATAACTAAAGCAATTGTTACCATCCACCTCTCGTTTTCCTCATAGTTTGTAGCTTGCGAGCAGCAGGGCCCTCACTCCTCCTGGTATCTGTTTTGAACTGTATTTCTGTTATGATGTAATGTTTATTGTCTGTGCAAGTCCCCTCTATAATTTGTAAAGCGCTGCGGAATATGTTGGCGCAAATAAAATTATTATTATTATTATTATTAGTGGGGGCCATTGTCTGTCCGGTATAACACTACTTGGGAATTGAGCTGATGTTTCACACAGTGATGAGTTCTTTTATCAGAGGCTGCGCCTCCACACTGCAGGGGCGATCTAGTGTTTCATGGTCACCATTCACTTCTATGTGTCCTAATAGTTCTCATGACAAATCCTCTAAGGGAAACAAACACGGGGCAAAAAATGTTGGGGTGACTGTGCTGCCACGCGATACGGCACTGTGGGCTCCAGGTGGACGCACGTCCACTGTGCCAGACACGGGCTCCACCAAGTGTATGCACGTCCACTGTGCCAGACACGGGCTCCACCAAGTGTATGCACGTCCACTGTGCCAGACACGGGCTCCACCAAGTGTATGCACGTCCACTGTGCCAGACACGGGCTCCACCAAGTGTATGCACGTCCACTGTGCCAGACACGGGCTCCACCAAGTGTATGCACGTCCACTGTGCCAGACACGGGCTCCACCAAGTGTATGCACGTCCACTGTGCCAGATACGGGCTCCACCAAGTGTATGCACGTCCACTGTGCCGGACACGGGCTCCACCAAGTGTATGCACGTCCACTGTGCCAGACACGGGCTCCACCAAGTGTATGCACGTCCACTGTGCCAGACACGGGCTCCACCAAGTGTATGCACGTCATCTGTGCCGGACATGAGCTCCACCAAGTGTGCGCACGTCATCTGTGCCGGACACGGGCTCCACCAACTGTATGCAGGTCCTCTGTGCCGGACATGAGCTCCACCAAGTGTGTGCACGTCATCTGTGCCGGACACGGGCTCCACCAAGTGTGTGCACGTCATCTGTGCCGGACAGGAGCTCCACCAAGTGTGTGCACGTCATCTGTGCCGGACATGAGCTCCACCAAGTGTATGCACGTCCACTGTGCCGGACACGGGCTCCACCAACTGTATGCAGGTCCTCTGTGCCGGACACGGGCTCCACCAAGTGTGTGCACGTCCTCTGTGCCGGACACGGGCTCCACCAAGTGTGTGCACATCATCTGTGTCGGACACGAGCTCCACCAAGTGTGTGCACGTCATCTGTGCCGGACACAGGCTCCACCAACTGTATGGAGGTCCTCTGTGCCGGACACGGGCTCCACCAAGTGTGTGCACGTCATCTGTGCCGGACACGGGCTCCACCAACTGTATGCAGGTCCTCTGTGCCGGACACGGGCTCCACCAAGTGTGTGCACGTCCCCTGTGCCGGACATGGGCTCCACCAAGTGTGTGCACGTCATCTGTGCCGGACACGGGTTCCACCAAGTGTGTGCATGTCATCTGTGCCGGACACGGGCTCCACCAAGTGTGTGCACGTCATCTGTGCCGGACACGGGCTCCACCAAGTGTGTGCACGTCATCTGTGCCGGACATGAGCTCCACCAAGTGTGTGCACGTCATCTGTGCCGGACACGAGCTCCACCAAGTGTATGCACGTCCACTGTGCCGGACACGGGCTCCACCAAGTGTGTGCACGTCCCCTGTGCCGGACACGGGCTCCACCAAGTGTGTGCACGTCATCTGTGCCGGACACGGGTTCCACCAAGTGTGTGCATGTCATCTGTGCCGGACACGGGCTCCACCAAGTGTGTGCACGTCATCTGTGCCGGACACGGGCTCCACCAAGTGTGTGCACGTCATCTGTGCCGGACATGAGCTCCACCAAGTGTGTGCACGTCATCTGTGCCGGACATGAGCTCCACCAAGTGTATGCACGTCCACTGTGCCGGACACGGGCTCCACCAAGTGTGTGCACGTCCCCTGTGCCGGACACGGGCTCCACCAAGTGTGTGCACGTCATCTGTGCCGGACACGGGTTCCACCAAGTGTGTGCATGTCATCTGTGCCGGACACGGGCTCCACCAAGTGTGTGCACGTCATCTGTGCCGGACATGAGCTCCACCAAGTGTGTGCACGTCATCTGTGCCGGACATGAGCTCCACCAAGTGTGTGCACGTCCACTGTGCCGGACACGGGCTCCACCAAGTGTGTGCACGTCATTTGTGCCGGACATGAGCTCCACCAAGTGTACGCAGGTCCTCTGTGCTGGACACGGGCTCCACCAATTGTATGCACATGATCTGTGCCGGACACAGGCTCCACCAAGTGTATGCGCGTCCCCTGTACCGGACACGGGCTCCACCAAGTGTATGCAGGTCCTCTGTACCGGACACGGGCTCCACGAAGTGTATGCACGTCCACTGTGCCGGACATGAGCTCCACCAAGTGTATGCACGTCATCTGTGCCGGACACGGGCTCCACCAACTGTATGCAGGTCCTCTGTGCTGGACACGGGCTCCACCAACTGTATGCAGGTCCTCTGTGCTGGACACGGGCTCCACCAATTGTATGCACATGATCTGTGCCGGACACAGGCTCCACCAAGTGTATGCGCGTCCCCTGTACCGAACACGGGCTCCACCAAGTGTGTGCACGTCCTCTGTACCGGACACGGGCTCCACTAAGTGTATGCACGTCCACTGTGCCGGACATGAGCTCTACCAAGTGTGTGTGCAGGTCCTCTGTCCGGACACGGGCTCCACCAAGTGTATGCACGTCATCTGTGCCGGACACGGGCTCCACCAAGAGTGTGCACGTCATCTGTGCCGGACATGAGCTCCACCAAGTGTATGCACGTCATCTGTGCCGGACACGGGCTCCACCAAGTGTGTGCACGTCATCTGTGCCGGACATGAGCTCCACCAAGTGTATGCACGTCATCTGTGCCAGACACGGGCTCCACCAAGAGTGTGCACGTCATCTGTGCCGGACATGAGCTCCACCAAGTGTGTGCACGTCATCTGTGCCAGACACGGGCTCCACCAAGTGTGTGCACGTCATCTGTGCCGGACATGAGCTCCACCAAGTGTATGCACGTCATCTGTGCCAGACACGGGCTCCACCAAGTGTGTGCACGTCATCTGTGCCAGACACGGGCTCCACCAAGTGTGTGCACGTCATCTGTGCCAGACACGGGCTCCACCAAGTGTATGCACGTCCACTGTGCCGGACACGGGCTCCACCAACTGTATGCAGGTCCTCTGTGCTGGACATGGGCTCCACCAATTGTATGCACATGATCTGTGCCGGACACGGGCTCCACCAAGTGTATGCAGGTCCTCTGTACCGGACACGGGCTCCACCAAGTGTATGCAGGTCCTCTGTACCGGACACGGGCTCCACCAAGTGTATGCGCGTCCCCTGTACCGGACACGGGCTCCACCAAGTGTATGCAGGTCCTCTGTACCGGACACGGGCTCCACCAAGTGTATGCAGGTCCTCTGTACCGGACACGGGCTCCACCAAGTGTATGCACGTCCTCTGTACCGGACACGGGCTCCACCAAGTGTATGCACGTCATCTGTGCCGGACATGAGCTCCACCAAGTGTGTGCACGTCATCTGTGCCAGACACGGGCTCCACCAAGTGTGTGCACGTCATCTGTGCCGGACATGAGCTCCACCAAGTGTGTGCACGTCATCTGTGCTGGACACGGGCTCCACCAAGTGTGTGCACGTCATCTGTGCCAGACACGGGCTCCACCAAGTGTATGCACGTCCACTGTGCCGGACACGGGCTCCACCAACTGTATGCAGGTCCTCTGTGCTGGACACGGGCTCCACCAATTGTATGCACATGATCTGTGCCGGACACGGGCTCCACCAAGTGTATGCGCGTCCCCTGTACCGGACACGGGCTCCACCAAGTGTATGCAGGTCCTCTGTACCGGACACGGGCTCCACCAAGTGTGTGCACGTCATCTGTGCCGGACACGGGCTCCACCAAGAGTGTGCACGTCATCTGTGCCGGACATGAGCTCCACCAAGTGTATGCACGTCATCTGTGCCGGACACGGGCTCCACCAAGTGTGTGCACGTCATCTGTGCCGGACATGAGCTCCACCAAGTGTATGCACGTCATCTGTGCCAGACACGGGCTCCACCAAGAGTGTGCACGTCATCTGTGCCGGACATGAGCTCCACCAAGTGTGTGCACGTCATCTGTGCCAGACACGGGCTCCACCAAGTGTGTGCACGTCATCTGTGCCGGACATGAGCTCCACCAAGTGTATGCACGTCATCTGTGCCAGACACGGGCTCCACCAAGTGTGTGCACGTCATCTGTGCCAGACACGGGCTCCACCAAGTGTGTGCACGTCATCTGTGCCAGACACGGGCTCCACCAAGTGTATGCACGTCCACTGTGCCGGACACGGGCTCCACCAACTGTATGCAGGTCCTCTGTGCTGGACATGGGCTCCACCAATTGTATGCACATGATCTGTGCCGGACACGGGCTCCACCAAGTGTATGCAGGTCCTCTGTACCGGACACGGGCTCCACCAAGTGTATGCAGGTCCTCTGTACCGGACACGGGCTCCACCAAGTGTATGCGCGTCCCCTGTACCGGACACGGGCTCCACCAAGTGTATGCAGGTCCTCTGTACCGGACACGGGCTCCACCAAGTGTATGCAGGTCCTCTGTACCGGACACGGGCTCCACCAAGTGTATGCACGTCCTCTGTACCGGACACGGGCTCCACCAAGTGTATGCACGTCATCTGTGCCGGACATGAGCTCCACCAAGTGTGTGCACGTCATCTGTGCCAGACACGGGCTCCACCAAGTGTGTGCACGTCATCTGTGCCGGACATGAGCTCCACCAAGTGTGTGCACGTCATCTGTGCTGGACACGGGCTCCACCAAGTGTGTGCACGTCATCTGTGCCAGACACGGGCTCCACCAAGTGTATGCACGTCCACTGTGCCGGACACGGGCTCCACCAAGTGTACGCAGGTCCTCTGTGCTGGACACGGGCTCCACCAATTGTATGCACATGATCTGTACCGGACACGGGCTCCACCAAGTGTATGCGCGTCCCCTGTACCGGACACGGGCTCCACCAAGTGTATGCAGGTCCACTGTAACATAGTAACATAGTTAGTAAGGCCGAAAAAAGACATTTGTCCATCCAGTTCAGCCTATATTCCATCATAATAAATCCCCAGATCTACGTCCTTCTACAGAACCTAATAATTGTATGATACAATATTGTTCTGCTCCAGGAAGACATCCAGGCCTCTCTTGAACCCCTCGACTGAGTTCGCCATCACCACCTCCTCACTGTGCTGGACATTGGCTCCACATACAGGACGATCACCCCACCATAAGTGTAAGTGAAGAGGAGTAAATACTCACCGGATGTCTCGATGTAATAATGGGTGATGGCTTTCCAGTGATACACAAAGTCTTCTTGTAACGGCAGAGAGGGGGCGAGCTGCAAGAGAAAGAGCAAAGCTGTGATCAGCGCTACAGACGCAGGCGGCGACATTCTGTTACTCCAGCATCCCATAGCAGATCCCTCTAATCTGCTCCATTACTGGATATTTATCCCCTTTTCTCAAGCTTAGGTGTCCACCACCCTGAAAAAAACGACAAAAGTGACACAAACATTTCAGGCTGTTACCTGATTAGTCCAGAATGGAGTTATGTACAAACCCTAATTAAACAGGACTTGGATATGACCCCATCATTAGGACCTCAGCTCTTATTGATGTCTTCCCACAGAATATACCCAGGAGAACTAGGAGACTTCTCTGCAAATATCCCTGACTGCATGATGTCGGATAGCCTGTCACTGGAAACAAATGTCTTCATATGACCTAATGTCGGGGTCAGAAACATTAGAAATGGTGAATGTCGCACCGCTCTGAAACGGTCGAGAGATTCAATCTCATCTGGTCTCCTTGGGATCATTTTTGGATCCTTGGGATCATTTATGGACTCTCCTGAATATCTAAGAGCCTTGTTTGCTAGGTCATTCATTTTCCCGTCCTCTTCACTCCCCAGTACCTACAGTTACCCTTCCCCTCATATCTATTGTCGGTCTTGTACGTCCTTCCTCCCCTTTCAGATTGTTAGACATATAAATAATTGATTACATGTTTATGATGTATCCAGTTTATTCTGCTTTCATTGTCATCTGATATTATATAAGGGCTCATATTCACCTGCGAGAAACTGGGATGAGTCTCGCATGTTAATACCCGGCACTCAGATTGGAGCGTGCGGCCGCACAGGAATACACGCTCCGCTCCTGAGTGCCGGCAGCAGCGCCGGGTGTTGATGTGCGAGGCTCATCAGTTTCTCGCAGATGAGTATGAGCCCTAAGTCTTTTTATCTTTTATCTCTCCATTTCGATGGCTGCCCATAGTTTCTGCCGTTCTCTGCCATGAAGTCGCTCCACACTTACAGAGCCAATGAGAAGATTTCTCGGGTTAGTTCAGCATTTTAATGATTGATTTCATGGATGTTAAAGAGATCAAAAAATACTAAAGAAAATGGCAACAAAACGGGCTGAGAATCCCTCCACAGTGGTGTAAGGGTTAATAGAGCACCCGAGGGGCACAAGGCTCGGCAGAAGACATCACACTCACCGTCCTGGTGTCATCGCTGCATATCAGTCCCTGCATCTCGGGCGCCGGCATCTCTCTTCCTTCCTGTGTTCAGCGGTCACATGGTAACACTCATTAAAGTAATGAATATGCACGAGTCTCCACTCCCATAGGCGGAGCGCATATTCATTACTTTAATGAGCGGTACCATGTGACCGCTAAACACAGGAAGGAGGACGGGAAGAGAGATGCCGGCGCCCGAGATGCAGGGACTGATATGCAGCACCAGGAGGGTGAATATGACGGGGGATGGTGAGCCATGCGATATTCACCTGTCCCCGTTCCACCGCCGCTCCGTCTTCCGGGTCCTCTGGCTGTGACGTTCAGGTCAGAGGGCGCGATGACGTGGTTAGTGTGTGCGCCGCCCTCTGCCTACAGTCACTGCAGAGAGCCGGAGACGCTGAGAAGCAGCGGGCAGCGACGAGAGGTATGTCATTTTATTTTTTAAATTGCAGCAGCATTATATGGGGCATATTTTAATATGGAGCATCTTATGGGGCGCCATCATGAACTGTATGGAGCATTATATGGAGCCATCATTATCCTTTATGGGATGGGGCGTATTTTGTATGGAGCATTATATGGGGCTCCGGATTCAATATGGATATTCAAAAACACTTAACCTACTGATGTCTCAATTAATTTTACTTTTATTGGTATCTATTTTATTTTTGAAATTTACCAGTAGCTGCTGCATTTCCCACCCTAGGCTTATACTCAAGTTATTAAGTTTTCCAATTTTTTTTGTGTCAAATTTAGGGGCCACGGCTTATACTTGAGTATATACAGTATATGTATATTACACGCTCGCATGTCTGGATTATCACCACTTGTGCCAAGGAGGGATGAACGACCACACGGCTTGGTACGACGCGCTGTCTACAGCTCCATCCTCATGTATCACAGTGCACCAAAAAACCCTTCCCCACCATCACTGCCCCCCACCATCCTGCCAGGAAGGGATCATCCACACACAGGACTAAGAGGAGCCAGGGTGCACAGGAAACCCTTCCCCCAGTATTACTGCACATATACAAGTACACTGGGGAAATAAAACAACTGAAAAAAGAATAAAAATAACAATTAAAAAAAAAAAATCTGCATGAATGGAGCTATCAAACTATTATCTGTGAACATATAAAGCTTTTACCCCTTTAGGCAAAAGCCATGAAGAAAAAAACAAAAAACACTAGAGACGCAAACAGTTTATGCAATAATAGTTGTGACATCACCGCCCTGTACACACCGCACTGTGATATTACCACCCTGTACACACCGCACCGTCCTTATATTACCGCACTGTTCCTATATTACCGCCCTGTACACACCGCACCGTCCTTATATTACCGCCCTGTACACACCGCACCGTCCTTATATTACCGCCCTGTACACACCGCACTGTGATATTACCACCCTGTACACACCGCACCGTCCTTATATTACCGCACTGTTCCTATATTACCGCCCTGTACACACCGCACCGTCCTTATATTACCGCACTGTTCCTATATTACCACCCTGTACACACTGCACCGTCCTTATATTACCGCACTGTTCCTATATTACCGCCCTGTACACACCGCACCGTCCTTATATTACCGCCCTGTACACACCGCACCGTCCTTATATTACCGCCCTGTACACACCGCACCGTCCTTATATTACCGCACTGTTCCTATATTACCGCACTTATATTACCGCACTGTACACACCGCACCGTCCTTATATTACCGCACTGTTCCTATATTACCACCCTGTACACACTGCACCGTCCTTATATTACCGCACTGTTCCTATATTACCGCCCTGTACACACCGCACCGTCCTTATATTACCGCCCTGTACACACCGCACCGTCCTTATATTACCGCCCTGTACACACCGCACCGTCCTTATATTACCGCACTGTTCCTATATTACCACCCTGTACACACCGCACCGTCCTTATATTACCGCACTGTACACACCGCACCGTCCTTATATTACCGCCCTGTACACACCGCACCGTCCTTATATTACCGCACTGTTCCTATATTACCACCCTGTACACACCGCACCGTCCTTATATTACCGCACTGTTCCTATATTACCGCCCTGTACACACCGCACCGTCCTTATATTACCGCACTGTTCCTATATTACCACCCTGTACACACCGCACCGTCCTTATATTACCGCACTGTTCCTATATTACCACCCTGTACACACCGCACCGTCCTTATATTACCGCACTGTTCCTATATTACCGCCCTGTACACACCGCACCGTCCTTATATTACCGCACTGTTCCTATATTACCACCCTGTACACACCGCACCGTCCTTATATTACCGCACTGTTCCTATATTACCGCCCTGTACACACCGCACCGTCCTTATATTACCGCACTGTTCCTATATTACCACCCTGTACACACCGCACCGTCCTTATATTACCGCACTGTTCCTATATTACCGCCCTGTACACACCGCACCGTCCTTATATTACCGCACTGTTCCTATATTACCACCCTGTACACACCGCACCGTCCTTATATTACCGCACTGTTCCTATATTACCGCCCTGTACACACCGCACCGTCCTTATATTACCGCACTGTTCCTATATTACCACCCTGTACACACTGCACCGTCCTTATATTACCGCACTGTTCCTATATTACCGCCCTGTACACACCGCACCGTCCTTATATTACCGCCCTGTACACACCGCACCGTCCTTATATTACCGCACTGTTCCTATATTACCGCACTTATATTACCGCACTGTACACACCGCACCGTCCTTATATTACCGCCCTGTACACACCACACCGTCCTTATATTACCGCACTGTTCCTATATTACCGCACTGTTCCTATATTACCGCCCTGTACACACCGCACCGTCCTTATATTACCGCCCTGTACACACCGCACCGTCCTTATATTACCGCACTGTTCCTATATTACCGCCCTGTACACACCGCACCGTCCTTATATTACCGCCCTGTACACACCGCACTGTTCCTATATTACCGCCCTGTACACACCGTCCTTATATTACCGCACTGTCCTTATATTACCGCACTGTACAAACTGCATTGTCCTTATATTACCGCCCTGTACACACCGCACCGTCCTTATATTACCGCCCTGTACACACCGCACTGTTCCTATATTACCGCCCTGTACACACCGTCCTTATATTACCGCACTGTACAAACTGCATTGTCCTTATATTACCGCCCTGTACACACTGCACTGTCCTTATATTACCGCACTGTACACACCGCACCGTTCTTATATTACCGCACTGTACACACCGCACTTATATTACCGCACTGTACACACCGCACTTATATTACCGCACTGTACACACCGCACTTATATTACCGCACTGTACACACCGCACTTATATTACCGCACTGTACACACCGCACTTATATTACCGCCCTGTACACACCGCACTTATATTACCGCCCTGTACACACTGTCCTTATATTGCCGCCCTGTACACACCGCACTTATATTACCGCCCTGTACACACTGTCCTTATATTACCGCCCTGTACACACTGTCCTTATATTGCCGCCCTGTACACACCGCACTTATATTACCGCCCTGTACACACTGTCCTTATATTACCGCCCTGTACACACCGCACTTACATTACCGCACTTATATTACCGCCCTGTACACACTGTCCTTATATTACCGCCCTGTACACACCGCACTTATATTACCGCACTTATATTACCGCACTTATATTACCGCACTTATATTACCGCACTGTTGTGCTCCGCGGTTCGGGGAGTAGGAAGCAGCTGCCATTGGCCTCGGCCTCAGTTCCGGCCACATCATCGCTCAGTGTCGCCCCCTGGCGTCTCTTTGCTCACGGGAATCCTGCTCTGATCCCGGGCCCACCCGCAGGAGAGACCCCGGCCTGCGGCCTAGCTGTGTATAGGCCTCCGCCGAGTCCCCGGGCTGGAGTTGTGGCCGCCGCCGGTCACTCACCGCCTCCACCGCTTGCTGCAGGATCGACGTGAACTTGGAGAACATCTTCTCCCTCTGCTGCTGCAGCTTCTCCCGGGAGGACCTGGAGAAATCCGAGATCTTCTGCCGGCGCCGCTCCAGAGTGCAAACTACACGGACACCGCGACACACGGACGACAACACACGGGGAACAACACAGAACACACCGGGGACACACTGACAGGCGCACAGCCGGCCCCACACAGCAGCACGGAACACTGCGCCACCTGCAGGACGCACAGGGAACTGCACCCACAACACGGGGTGTACACTGCGCCACCTACAGGACACACAGGGAACTGCACCCACAACACGGCGTGTACACTGCGCCACCTGCAGGACGCACAGGGAACTGCACCCACAACACGGCGTGTACACTGCGCCACCTACAGGACGCACAGGGAACTGCACCGACAACACGGCGTGTACACTGCTCCACCTACAGGACGCACAGGGAACTGCACCCACAACACGGCGTGTACACTGCGCCACCTACAGGACACACAGGGAACTGCACCCACAACACGGCGTGTACACTGCGCCACCTACAGGACGCACAGGGAACTGCACCCACAACACGGCGTGTACACTGCGCCACCTGCAGGACGCACAGGGAACTGCACCCACAACACGGCATGTACACTGCGCCACCTACAGGACGCACAGGGAACTGCACCCACAACACGGCGTGTACACTGCTCCACCTACAGGACGCACAGGGAACTGCACCCACAACACGGCGTGTACACTGCTCCACCTACAGGACGCACAGGGAACTGCACCCACAACACGGGGTGTACACTGCGCCACCTACAGGACACACAGGGAACTGCACCCACAACACGGGGTGTACACTGCTCCACCTACAGGACGCACAGGGAACTGCACCCACAACACGGCGTGTACACTGCGCCACCTGCAGGACGCACAGGGAACTGCACCCACAACACGGCATGTACACTGCGCCACCTACAGGACGCACAGGGAACTGCACCCACAACACGGCGTGTACACTGCTCCACCTACAGGACGCACAGGGAACTGCACCCACAACACGGCGTGTACACTGCTCCACCTACAGGACACACAGGGAACTGCACCCACAACACGGGGTGTACACTGCTCCACCTACAGGACGCACAGGGAACTGCACCCACAACACGGGGTGTACACTGCGCCACCTACAGGACACACAGGGAACTGCACCCACAACACGGGGTGTACACTGCTCCACCTACAGGACGCACAGGGAACTGCACCCACAACACGGCATGTACACTGCGCCACCTACAGGACGCACAGGGAACTGCACCCACAACACGGCGTGTACACTGCGCCACCTGCAGGACGCACAGGGAACTGCACCCACAACACGGCATGTACACTGCTCCACCTGCAGGACGCACAGGGAACTGCACCCACAACACGGCGTGTACACTGCGCCACCTGCAGGACGCACAGGGAACTGCACCCACAACACGGCATGTACACTGCTCCACCTACAGGACGCACAGGGAACTGCACCGACAACACGGGGTGTACACTGCGCCACCTACAGGACACACAGGGAACTGCACCGACAACACGGCGTGTACACTGCTCCACCTACAGGACGCACAGGGAACTGCACCCACAACACGGCGTGTACACTGCGCCACCTACAGGACGCACAGGGAACTGCACCCACAACACGGCGTGTACACTGCGCCACCTACAGGACACACAGGGAACTGCACCGACAACACGGCGTGTACACTGCTCCACCTGCAGGACGCACAGGGAACTGCACCCACAACACGGCATGTACACTGCTCCACCTACAGGACACACAGGGAACTGCACCGACAACACGGCGTGTACACTGCTCCACCTACAGGACACACAGGGAACTGCACCGACAACACGGCGTGTACACTGCTCCACCTACAGGACGCACAGGGAACTGCACCCACAACACGGCATGTACACTGCTCCACCTACAGGACGCACAGGGAACTGCACCCACAACACGGCGTGTACACTGCTCCACCTACAGGACGCACAGGGAACTGCACCCACAACACGGCATGTACACTGCTCCACCTACAGGACACACAGGGAACTGCACCCACAACACGGCGTGTACACTGCGCCACCTACAGGACGCACAGGGAACTGCACCCACAACACGGGGTGTACACTGCGCCACCTACAGGACACACAGGGAACTGCACCCACAACACGGGGTGTACACTGCGCCACCTGCAGGACGCACAGGGAACTGCACCCACAACACGGCATGTACACTGCTCCACCTACAGGACGCACAGGGAACTGCACCCACAACACGGCGTGTACACTGCTCCACCTACAGGACGCACAGGGAACTGCACCCACAACACGGCGTGTACACTGCTCCACCTACAGGACGCACAGGGAACTGCACCCACAACACGGCGTGTACACTGCGCCACCTGCAGGACGCACAGGGAACTGCACCCACAACACGGCATGTACACTGCGCCACCTACAGGACGCACAGGGAACTGCACCCACAACACGGCGTGTACACTGCGCCACCTACAGGACACACAGGGAACTGCACCCACAACACGGGGTGTACACTGCTCCACCTACAGGACGCACAGGGAACTGCACCCACAACACGGCGTGTACACTGCGCCACCTGCAGGACGCACAGGGAACTGCACCCACAACACGGCGTGTACACTGCGCCACCTACAGGACGCACAGGGAACTGCACCCACAACACGGCGTGTACACTGCTCCACCTACAGGACGCACAGGGAACTGCACCCACAACACGGCGTGTACACTGCGCCACCTGCAGGACGCACAGGGAACTGCACCCACAACACGGCGTGTACACTGCGCCACCTTCAGGACGCACAGGGAACTGCACCCACAACACGGCGTGTACACTGCGCCACCTACAGGACGCACAGGGAACTGCACCGACAACACGGCGTGTACACTGCTCCACCTACAGGACGCACAGGGAACTGCACCGACAACACGGCGTGTACACTGCTCCACCTACAGGACGCACAGGGAACTGCACCCACAACACGGCGTGTACACTGCGCCACCTGCAGGACGCACAGGGAACTGCACCGACAACACGGCGTGTACACTGCGCCACCTGCAGGACACACAGGGAACTGCACCCACAACACGGCGTGTACACTGCTCCACCTACAGGACGCACAGGGAACTGCACCGACAACACGGGGTGTACACTGCTCCACCTACAGGACGCACAGGGAACTGCACCGACAACACGGCGTGTACACTGCGCCACCTGCAGGACGCACAGGGAACTGCACCCACAACACGGCGTGTACACTGCTCCACCTGCAGGACACACAGGGAACTGCACCCACAACACGGGGTGTACACTGCGCCACCTGCAGGACACACAGGGAACTGCACCCACAACACGGGGTGTACACTGCTCCACCTGCAGGACGCACAGGGAACTGCACCCACAACACGGGGTGTACACTGCTCCACCTGCAGGACGCACAGGGAACTGCACCCACAACACGGCGTGTACACTGCTCCACCTACAGGACGCACAGGGAACTGCACCGACAACACGGGGTGTACACTGCGCCACCTGCAGGACGCACAGGGAACTGCACCCACAACACGGCGTGTACACTGCGCCACCTGCAGGACGCACAGAGAAATGCACCCACAACACGGCGTGTACACTGCTCCACCTACAGGACGCACAGGGAACTGCACCGACAACACGGGGTGTACACTGCGCCACCTGCAGGACGCACAGGGAACTGCACCCACAACACGGCGTGTACACTGCGCCACCTGCAGGACGCACAGGGAACTGCACCCACAACACGGCGTGTACACTGCGCCACCTGCAGGACGCACAGGGAACTGCACCCACAACACGGCGTGTACACTGCTCCACCTACAGGACGCACAGGGAACTGCACCCACAACACGGCGTGTACACTGCTCCACCTACAGGACGCACAGGGAACTGCACCCACAACACGGCGTGTACACTGCGCCACCTGCAGGACGCACAGGGAACTGCACCCACAACACGGGGTGTACACTGCGCCACCTGCAGGACGCACAGGGAACTGCACCCACAACACGGCGTGTACACTGCGCCACCTGCAGGACGCACAGGGAACTGCACCCACAACACGGGGTGTACACTGCTCCACCTACAGGACGCACAGGGAACTGCACCCACAACACGGGGTGTACACTGCTCCACCTGCAGGACGCACAGGGAACTGCACCCACAACACGGGGTGTACACTGCTCCACCTACAGGACGCACAGGGAACTGCACCGACAACACGGCGTGTACACTGCTCCACCTGCAGGACGCACAGGGAACTGCACCCACAACACGGCGTGTACACTGCGCCACCTTCAGGACGCACAGGGAACTGCACCCACAACACGGCGTGTACACTGCGCCACCTACAGGACGCACAGGGAACTGCACCGACAACACGGCGTGTACACTGCTCCACCTACAGGACGCACAGGGAACTGCACCGACAACACGGCGTGTACACTGCTCCACCTACAGGACACACAGGGAACTGCACCCACAACACGGCGTGTACACTGCGCCACCTACAGGACGCACAGGGAACTGCACCGACAACACGGCGTGTACACTGCTCCACCTGCAGGACGCACAGGGAACTGCACCCACAACACGGCGTGTACACTGCGCCACCTTCAGGACGCACAGGGAACTGCACCCACAACACGGCGTGTACACTGCGCCACCTACAGGTCACACAGGGAACTGCACCCACAACACGGGGTGTACACTGCGCCACCTGCAGGACGCACAGGGAACTGCACCCACAACACGGCGTGTACACTGCTCCACCTACAGGACGCACAGGGAACTGCACCCACAACACGGGGTGTACACTGCGCCACCTGCAGGACACACAGGGAACTGCACCGACAACACGGCGTGTACACTGCGCCACCTGCAGGACACACAGGGAACTGCACCCACAACACGGGGTGTACACTGCGCCACCTTCAGGACGCACAGGGAACTGCACCCACAACACGGCGTGTACACTGCGCCACCTGCAGGACACACAGGGAACTGCACCGACAACACGGCGTGTACACTGCGCCACCTGCAGGACACACAGGGAACTGCACCCACAACACGGCGTGTACACTGCGCCACCTTCAGGACGCACAGGGAACTGCACCGACAACACGGCGTGTACACTGCGCCACCTGCAGGACGCACAGGGAACTGCACCCACAACACGGCGTGTACACTGCGCCACCTACAGGACGCACAGGGAACTGCACCCACAACACGGGGTGTACACTGCGCCACCTTCAGGACGCACAGGGAACTGCACCCACAACACGGCGTGTACACTGCGCCACCTGCAGGACACACAGGGAACTGCACCGACAACACGGCGTGTACACTGCGCCACCTGCAGGACACACAGGGAACTGCACCCACAACACGGGGTGTACACTGCGCCACCTTCAGGACGCACAGGGAACTGCACCCACAACACGGCGTGTACACTGCGCCACCTGCAGGACACACAGGGAACTGCACCGACAACACGGCGTGTACACTGCGCCACCTGCAGGACACACAGGGAACTGCACCCACAACACGGCGTGTAACATAGTAACATAGTAACATAGTTAGTAAGGCCGAAAAAAGACATTTGTCCAGCCAGTTCAGCCTATATTCCATCATAATAAATCCCCAGATCTACGTCCTTCTACAGAACCTAATAATTGTATGATACAATATTGTTCTGCTCCAGGAAGACATCCAGGCCTCTCTTGAACCCCTCGACTGAGTTCGCCATCACCACCTCCTCAGGCAAGCAATTCCAGATTCTCACTGCCCTAACAGTAAAGAATCCTCTTCTATGTTGGTGGAAAAACCTTCTCTCCTCCAGACGCAAAGAATGCCCCCTTGTGCCCGTCACCTTCCTTGGTATAAACAGATCCTCAGCGAGATATTTGTATTGTCCCCTTATATACTTATACATGGTTATTAGATCGCCCCTCAGTCGTCTTTTTTCTAGACTAAATAATCCTAATTTCGCTAATCTATCTGGGTATTGTAGTTCTCCCATCCCCTTTATTAATTTTGTTGCCCTCCTTTGTACTCTCTCTAGTTCCATTATATCCTTCCTGAGCACCGGTGCCCAAAACTGGACACAGTACTCCATGTGCGGTCTAACTAGGGATTTGTACAGAGGCAGTATAATGCTCTCATCATGTGTATCCAGACCTCTTTTAATGCACCCCATGATCCTGTTTGCCTTGGCAGCTGCTGCCTGGCACTGGCTGCTCCAGGTAAGTTTATTATTAACTAGGATCCCCAAGTCCTTCTCCCTGTCAGATTTACCCAGTGGTTTCCCATTCAGTGTGTAATGGTGATATTGATTCCCTCTTCCCATGTGTATAACCTTACATTTATCATTGTTAAACCTCATCTGCCACCTTTCAGCCCAAGTTTCCAACTTATCCAGATCCATCTGTAGCAGAATACTATCTTCTCTTGTATTAACTGCTTTACATAGTTTTGTATCATCTGCAAATATCGATATTTTACTGTGTAAACCTTCTACCAGATCATTAATGAATATGTTGAAGAGAACAGGTCCCAATACTGACCCCTGCGGTACCCCACTGGTCACAGCGACCCAGTTAGAGACTATACCATTTATGACCACCCTCTGCTTTCTATCACTAAGCCAGTTACTAACCCATTTACACACATTTTCCCCCAGACCAAGCATTCTCATTTTGTGTACCAACCTCTTGTGCGGCACGGTATCAAACGCTTTGGAAAAATCGAGATATACCACGTCCAATGACTCACCGTGGTCCAGCCTATAGCTTACCTCTTCATAAAAACTGATTAGATTGGTTTGACAGGAGCGATTTCTCATAAACCCATGCTGATATGGAGTTAAACAGTTATTCTCATTGAGATAATCCAGAATAACATCCCTCAGAAACCCTTCAAATATTTTACCAACAATAGAGGTTAGACTTACTGGCCTATAATTTCCAGGTTCACTTTTAGAGCCCTTTTTGAATATTGGCACCACATTTGCTATGCGCCAGTCCTGCGGAACAGACCCTGTCGCTATAGAGTCACTAAAAATAAGAAATAATGGTTTATCTATTACATTACTTAGTTCTCTTAGTACTCGTGGGTGTATGCCATCCGGACCCGGAGATTTATCTATTTTAATCTTATTTAGCCGGTTTCGCACCTCTTCTTGGGTTAGATTGGTGACCCTTAATATAGGGTTTTCATTGTTTCTTGGGATTTCACCTAGCATTTCATTTTCCACCGTGAATACCGTGGAGAAGAAGGTGTTTAATATGTTAGCTTTTTCCTCGTCATCTACAACCATTCTTTCCTCGCTATTTTTTAAGGGGCCTACATTTTCAGTTTTTATTCTTTTACTATTGATATAGTTGAAGAACAGTTTGGGATTAGTTTTACTCTCCTTAGCAATGTGCTTCTCTGTTTCCTTTTTGGCAGCTTTAATTAGTTTTTTAGATAAAGTATTTTTCTCCCTATAGTTTTTTAGAGCTTCAATGGTGCCATCCTGCTTTAGTAGTGCAAATGCTTTCTTTTTACTGTTAATTGCCTGTCTTACTTCTTTGTTTAGCCACATTGGGTTTTTCCTATTTCTAGTCCTTTTATTCCCACAAGGTATAAACCGCTTACACTGCCTATTTAGGATGTTCTTAAACATTTCCCATTTATTATCTGTATTCTCATTTCTGAGGATATTGTCCCAGTCTACCAGATTAAGGGCATCTCTAAGCTGTTCAAACTTTGCCTTCCTAAAGTTCAATGTTTTTGTGACTCCCTGACAAGTCCCCCTAGTGAAAGACAGGTGAAACTGCACAATATTGTGGTCGCTATTTCCTAAATGCCCAACCACCTGCAGATTTGTTATTCTGTCAGGTCTATTAGATAGTATTAGGTCTAAAAGTGCTGCTCCTCTGGTTGGATTCTGCACCAATTGTGAAAGATAATTTTTCTTGGTTATTAGCAGAAACCTGTTGCCTTTATGGGTTTCACAGGTTTCTGTTTCCCAGTTAATATCCGGGTAGTTAAAGTCCCCCATAACCAGGACCTCATTATGGGTTGCAGCTTCATCTATCTGCTTTAGAAGTAGACTTTCCATGCTTTCTGTTATATTTGGGGGTTTGTAACAGACCCCAATGAGAATTTTGTTACCATTTTTCCCTCCATGAATTTCAACCCATATGGACTCGACATCCTCATTCCCTTCGCTAATATCCTCCCTTAAAGTGGACTTTAGACAAGACTTTACATAGAGACAAACCCCTCCTCCTCTCCGATTTTTACGATCCTTTCTAAACAGACTGTAACCCTGTAAGTTAACTGCCCAGTCATAGCTTTCATCTAACCATGTCTCGGTTATTCCCACTATGTCAAAGTTACCTGTAGATATTTCTGCTTCTAGTTCTTCCATCTTGTTTGTCAGGCTTCTGGCGTTTGCGAGCATGCAGTTTAGAGGATTTTGTTTTGTTCCAATCTCCTCACTGTGGATTGTTTTAGAAATGTTCTTACCTCCCTTCTGAGTATGTTTTCCTGGGTCGTCTTTGTTCGAGTCTAATGTTTTTCTTCCCGTCCCCTCTTCTTCTAGTTTAACGCCCTCCTGATGAGTGTAGCGAGTCTTCTGGCGAATGTGTGTTTCCCAGGTTTGTTGAGGTGTAGTCCGTCTCTGGCGAGGAGTCCATCATACCAGTAATTCACACCGTGGTCCAGGAATCCAAATCCTTGTTGTCTGCACCATCGTCTTAGCCAGTTGTTTGCATCAAGGATCCTGTTCCATCTCCTGGTGCCATGCCCGTCTACTGGAAGGATAGAAGAAAAAACTACCTGTGCATCCAGTTCCTTTACTTTCTTCCCAAACTCTTCAAAGTCCTTGCAGATTGTCGGTAGGTCCTTCCTTGCCGTGTCATTGGTGCCAACATGTATCAGAAGAAATGGGTGGACGTCCTTGGAGCTGAAGAGCTTTGGTATCCTATCGGTCACATCCTTGATCATCACACCTGGAAGGCAGCATACTTCTCTTGCAGTTATGTCCGGTCTGCAGATGGCTGCTTCGGTGCCTCTCAGTAGTGAGTCTCCCACCACCACCACTCTTCGTTGCTTCTTGGCTGTACTTTTTGCTGTCACTTGTTGCTGTGTGCCCTTTTCTTTTTTGCTTGCTGGTATTGCTTCATTCTTAGGTGTGCCATCTTCATCCTCTACAAAGATTTGATATCGGTTCTTCAGTTGTGTGGTTGGTGATTTCTCCATGGTCTTCTTGCTTTCTTTTGTGTACACTGCTCCACCTACAGGACGCACAGGGAACTGCACCCACAACACGGCGTGTACACTGCTCCACCTACAGGACGCACAGGGAACTGCACCGACAACACGGCGTGTACACTGCTCCACCTACAGGACGCACAGGGAACTGCACCGACAACACGGCGTGTACACTGCTCCACCTACAGGACACACAGAGAAATGCACACCGAGCGTTACCTCAGATACAAGGCTGCCCACCGAGCGTTACCTCAGATACAAGGCTGCCCACCGAGCGTTACCTCAGATACAAGGCTGCCCACCGAGCGTTACCTCAGATACAAGGCTGCCCACCGAGCGTTACCTCAGATACACGGCTGCCCACCGAGCGTTACCTCAGATACAAGGCTGCCCACCGAACGTTACCTCAGATACAAGGCTGCCCACCGAACGTTACCTCAGATACAAGGCTGCCCACCGAGCGTTACCTCAGATACAAGGCTGCCCACCGAACGTTACCTCAGATACAAGGCTGCCCACCGAGCGTTACCTCAGATACAAGGCTGCCCACCGAACGTTACCTCAGATACAAGGCTGCCCACCGAACGTTACCTCAGATACAAGGCTGCCCACCGAACGTTACCTCAGATACAAGGCTGCCCACCGAACGTTACCTCAGATACAAGGCTGCCCACCGAACGTTACCTCAGATACAAGGCTGCCCACCGAACGTTACCTCAGATACAAGGCTGCCCACCGAGCGTTACCTCAGATACAAGGCTGCCCACTGAACGTTACCTCAGATACAAGGCTGCCCACCGAACGTTACCTCAGATACAAGGCTGCCCACCGAGCGTTACCTCAGATACAAGGCTGCCCACCGAGCGTTACCTCAGATACAAGGCTGCCCACCGAACGTTACCTCAGATACAAGGCTGCCCACCGAGCGTTACCTCAGATACAAGGCTGCCCACCGAGCGTTACCTCAGATACAAGGCTGCCCACCGAACGTTACCTCAGATACAAGGCTGCCCACCGAACGTTACCTCAGATACAAGGCTGCCCACCGAGCGTTACCTCAGATACAAGGCTGCCCACCGAACGTTACCTCAGATACAAGGCTGCCCACCGAACGTTACCTCAGATACAAGGCTGCCCACCGAGCGTTACCTCAGATACAAGGCTGCCCACCGAGCGTTACCTCAGATATAAGGCTACCCACCGAGCGTTACCTCAGATACAAGGCTGCCCACCGAGCGTTACCTCAGATACAAGGCTGCCCACCGAGCGTTACCTCAGATACAAGGCTGCCCACCGAGCGTTACCTCAGATACAAGGCTGCCCACCGAGCGTTACCTCAGATACAAGGCTGCCCACCGAGCGTTACCTCAGATACAAGGCTGCCCACCGAGCGTTACCTCAGATACAAGGCTGCCCACCGAGCGTTACCTCAGATACAAGGCTGCCCACCGACTGTTACCTCGGATACAAGGCTGCCCACCGAGCGTTACCTCAGATACAGCGCTGCCCACCGAGCGTTACCTCAGATACAAGGCTGCCCACCGACTGTTACCTCAGATACAAGGCTGCCCACCGAGCGTTACCTCAGATAGAAGGCTGCCCACCGAGCGTTACCTCAGATATAAGGCTACACATCTAGTGACACGGATGCTCGTTACAGGGTGAGTGACTTTTCTGTAGGTTGTGGCTGATATAAAAGACCAATACCTTAGTTCAGACCCCAGACCAGGATATATACTTAGCTGCCATGCTTCTTGCTCTTTATTCTTCACATCTGTTGGCATCCATCATTGCACATCACAAATAGTGGTGACACTGAGAGAAACTTCAGAGGTTCCCATTCTGGTCTATTAGAGTACGACACTCTGTAAGAGGAGTGCCATCATTAATGTGAGCGCCCTGTGGTCAGCACCATTACTGTACTAATTCTATACCAGGCTCCTCCATGTCAGTCGTGCCATAATGCCAAGTGTTCAGCATTCAAGGATCCACAGCAGAAAAGTTCCCCCCATTATTGACTGGAGCCGCTGTAGTCACCCATCACCTGAGCCCCTGGGAGTAGTGAGGGGTCCATGGCTGTTCACACCAAGCACAGACGCTCAGGGCATCATGGCAACCAGTCATTTATATGCACATTCCTTGTTTTCTGTCTGTCGCTGCCTTTCTCTGGCTCTATGACACCAGAGCTGTCAATCCAAGAAGAGGAGGACAGGAATAGATAGGAAACAAGCAGGCGGGAAGGTGCACTGTAAATGTTTGGTCACAATGATGCACCAAGTGTGTGTGCTTGGTGTGAACAGTCGTTCTGTGCTGACAGAGACCCTACAGCAGTGTTCCCCAACTCCAGTCCTCAAGGCCTACCAACAGGTCATGTTTTCAGGATTTCCTTTGTTTTGCACAGGTGATGGAATTATTGCCTGGCAATAAGGACATCCTGAGAACACGATCTGTTGGAGAACCGGAGTTGGGGAACACTGCCCTACAGATATGGGGAAACCTCCTGTGGTCTCTTTGGTTGGGGCTTATCATGTGGTCATTCCCAGTCCTGCCTGTAGGTGTCAGTGTTGACCTTCCTCTACCTTCTCTTTGGCGCTGCATGAAGCGTCAGTATAAGGGTATGTTCACACTATGCGGTTTTTACTGCGGAACCGCCGCGATTTTGCCGTTGCGGGTCTGCAGCTGTTTTCCATGCAGGGTACAGTACAATGTTACCCTATGGAAAACAAAAACCGCTGTGCCCACATTGCGGAAAATCCCCCAAAAAACCGCGCTGAATTGCTGCGGAAAAAAAGAAGGACCATGTCACTTCTTTGTGCAGAATCGCAGCGATTCTGCACCCATAGAAATGCATTGATCCGCTTACTTCCCGCATGGGGCTGTGCACACCATGCGGGAAGTAAGCGGATAATGTGCGGGTTATACCCGGAGTGGAGGAGAGGAGACTCTCCTCCAGGCCCCGGGAACCATATTTGAGTAAAAAAAATGAATTAAAATTAAAAAATCATGATATACTCACCTCTGAAGTCTCAGCGCTGCACGCGGCCGTCCGGTCTCAGGTTTGCTATGCGACCAGGACCTGCGGTGACGTCGCGGTCACATGACCGTGACGTCACGAAGGTCCTGGTCGCACAGCATCTTTGGAACCGGACCGTCGCCTGCAGCGCCGAGGAGATCGGGACGTCAGAGGGTGAGTATGTCATTATTTTATTATTTTTAACATTACTATTGATGCTGCATATTGCTGCATATGCAGCATCAATAGTAGGAGTAAAATCCCACAGCGGAACCCGCAGGACAAATCGCGATAAATCTGCAGGGATAACCGCAGCGGGTTTGCCCTGCAGATTTATCAAATCCGCTGCGGGAAAACCCGCAGGGACCCGACGCAACGTGTGAATGTGGCCTAAGGCTATGTGCACATGTTGTGGATTAGCCTTAGGAATTTCTGGTGCGGATTCTGCCTCTCCTGGCAGAAAACGCACCTGCGGATTTGTCGCGTTTTTGTGCGGTTCCACAGTGTTTTTTCTTGCGGATTTGCTGCGTTTTTTACCCCTGCGGTTTTCTATAATGGAATGGGTACCAAAACGCTGCAGATTCACAAAAAAAGTAGTGACATGCTACTTCTTTTAAACTGCAGCGTTTCCGCAGCGGATTTTCAGCAAAGTGTGCACAGCATTTTTTTTTCTCATTGATTTACATTGTACTGTAAATCAATTGCGGATCTGCAGCGTTTCTGCACCTCAAAAAACGCTGTGGATCCGCAGAGAATCCGCAACGTGTGCACATAGCCTAGGCCGTAGTCACACTAAACCTATGGAAAATCGCTCCAAGTCTCCCTGCGAGAGTCACACGAGTGTAATGCAAGTGTCATGCGAGTACAATCTGATATTTTACACCTTACATCCGATTGCAATGCGATTTTAACATGAGCTTTTACATAGAGAAATTCTCTGTCATTTACACATCGTTTTCAAAGGAAATATTCATCAAGACACACACACACATAACTATATATAATAAAAGCTGGCAATTCATGTGCCGTGTACAGATAAATCACAGAGTGACAGAATAGAATAGATATATACATATGGAATACACAGATTATATAGATGTCAGTTATATATATTCAGGGGCTTCTCACAAAATTAGAATATCATCAAAAAGTGAATGTATTTTAGTTCTTCAATACAAAAAGTGAATCTCCTATATTCTATAGAGTCATTACACACATAGTGATCTATTTCATGTGTTTATTTCTGTTAATGTTGATGATTATGGCTTACAGCCAATGAAAACACAAAAGTCATTATCTCAGTAAATTAGAATACTTTTTAACACCTGTCTGAAAAATGATTGTAAAATCTGAAATGTTTCCCACTGAAATGTCTGTTCAGTAAATGCGCTCAATACTTGATCGGGTCCTTCTGCATCAATCGGCCTGTATTTGCCTATGTGGCTGCTGAGTTCGGGTCAGACTGGCCGCTAGAAATGCATCAGATATATTATATTTATATTATATAATATATATATATATATATATATATATATATATATAAAATCTTTTGGATTCCATGTTTTTAATGAATCGTTAATAAAGCATTAATTTTTACATATTGTGGATGGATGTGCCACTCATTTGCCTATCTTACAATCTGAGTAATTGAGATCTATCAGTCTGGAAAAGGTTATAAAGCCATTTCTAAATCTTTGTGATTTGAGCAAACCACAGTAGAGCCATTATGCACAAATGGCAAAAACATGGAACAGTGGTGAACCTTTCCAGGAGTGGCCGGCCGACCAAAATTACTCTGAGACTATGTGCACACAGTGCGGATTCGCAGCAGTTTTCCATCCGGTTTATAGTACCAAGTAAACCTATGGAAAACCAAATCCGCAGTGCACATGGTGCAGAAATTACCGTGCGGAAACGCTGCGTTGTTTATTCCGCAGCATGTCAATTCTTTGTGCGGATTCCGCAGCGTTTTACACCTGTTCCTGTATAGGAATCAGCAGGTGTAAAACCGCAGGTGAAATCCACACACACAAAAAAAGCAGGAAATCCAAGGTAAATCCACTGGTAAAACGCAGTGAGTTTTACCTGCAGATTTTTCAAAAACGGTGCGGAAAAATCCACACACGAATCCGCAACGTGTGCACAAAGCCCAAGAGCACAGCGATAACTCATCCAAAAGGTGACAAAAGACCCACAACAACATTGAAAGAACTGCTCTGGCCTCAGTTAAGGTCAGTGTTCATAACTCCACCATAAGGCCGGAGTCACACACAACGTATAAAAATATAATAATAATATGAAAATTTCCTGAACAGTGATCCGTATTCAATGCGCTTTTTTCTCCAAAAATTATCCGTGTGTCATCAGTACCGGCTTGCAATGGCCTCAAATATCTCTATCTCTATCTCTGAGATATATATATTAATATTTCATACAGCGCGATATAGCAGAAAAGCCGGTAATTCAATTACCGGCTTTTCCTATCTCCTTCCCAAACCCAACAGGATATGAGACATGATTACATACAGTAAACCATCTCATATCCATTATTTTTTTTTAACATTTTCCTCACTACTAATGTTAGAAGTGTCTATATGCAAAATTTGGGGGCTCTAGCTGTTAAAATAAAGGGTTAACTCACGGAAAAAAACTGGCGTGGGCTCCCGCGCAATTTTCTCCGCCAGAGTAGTAAAGCCAGTGACTGAGTGCAGATATTAATATCCTGGAGAGGGTCCACAGTTATTGGCCCCCCCCCCCTGGCTAAAAACACCTGCCCCCAGCCACCCCAGAAAAGGCACATCTGGAAGATGCGCCTATTCCGGCACTTGGCCACTCTCTATCGAGAAAACAACGGATAATAGGAGCTGCCCCATAGATTAACATTGGGCCGAGTGCTATGCGACTTTTTATTGCATTGCACTCGTCCGTATTAGGCCGGCGTCACAGTAGCAAGTTTTACCGACGTATGAGAGGTGCAGAAAATACGGATTGCATACGGTACAATGATTCTCTATGGCCCAACTCCTATCGGCTGTATTTTACTGATCCGTATTATACGGTCTTGTACGGCCGTAGAAAATCACAGCATGCTGCGTTTGTCAGCGTATTGCGCAAAAAATCCGCCAATGAAAGTCTATGGGGGCGAGAAAAATACGGGTTACACACGGACCAATAGTACAGTAACAGATGATAATCCTTGCTATAAGACACGCCGAAAAATATATCATGCGGTAATAACAGAATTATATATATAAAAAAATATATATATAAATTATATATAATATATATCCAAGTGTGTCCAAATAAATGGATAAATTAACGTTCTACGTGAAATGTCAGATGAAACTTATAGAAAAAGACACGTATTTAATGAACAAAAAACAACCTTTATTAAATGGTATAAAACAGACAAGTTTAAAAATAGCCAACAGTGCTACTAGTGAGCCAAGAAAAACAAACAGGCATCACCAATGGATGGGCGGATAAAGCACTAAGTGTGACAGATTAAATAATACATCCCTCAATGCATGACCTAAGTATACCAGGTTATAGAAAAATACTAGCCAAGACTACTAGACTAATGGTACAAAACCCCACAAAACAGGGCCAACGATCCCCTAATGCAAAGACTAAAACAATGTATATGTAACTGTGGGGTTAGGGTCAGTAATAAACTGAACTCCTGAAAAAATACCAGGGCCAAGGCTACAAAAAGTACATAATAATACAATCCCTGGAATCCTAAGGGTCAATAGAAGATAGTATACATGAGGAGATAATTACCAAATATAAAGTTTACCAGCATCCAAGTGGTGATGTCACGACCCCAATGCGCATTTCGGCGCTGTGCCTTCGTCAGGGGGAGTGGCATCACAACAAAAACATGACCTTTTTTTACAGACAGTGGCCAATAAGCATACACAGTGTCAGAATTATGCGACCGGAAGTTGGATCAAGGAGGATCATGGACCTTGTAGTGAGACGCCGGACTCGCGCGCGCCCGGCATCTCCAAGGAGAGTGACGTCGGAGAGAGCGTCATGACCGGGGGCGGGATGTCAGAGAGCGGCGCCCAGCAAATTGCAAACAAGCGCGAGCAGGGAACCGCCCCATGACGCTCTCTCCGACGTCACTCTCCTTGGAGATGCCGGGCGCTGTGCGCCGCTAGTTACCACGCGAGTCCGGCGTCTCACTACAAGGTCCATGATCCTCCTTGATCCAACTTCCGGTCGCATAATTCTGACACTGTGTATGCTTATTGGCCACTGTCTGTATAAAAAGGTCATGTTTTTGTTGTGATGCCACTCCCCCTGACGAAGGCACAGCGCCGAAATGCGCATTGGGGTCGTGACATCACCACTTGGATGCTGGTAAACTTTATATTTGGTAATTATCTCCTCATGTATACTATCTTCTATTGACCCTTAGGATTCCAGGGATTGTATTATTATGTACTTTTTGTAGCCTTGGCCCTGGTATTTTTTCAGGAGTTCAGTTGTTTTTTGTTCATTAAATACGTGTCTTTTTCTATAAGTTTCACACGGACCAATAGTGTGACTTGCGAGAAATACGCAGCGGTGTTCTATAGAAAAGCCGGTAATGCAGTGTGGTGTACAGTAAAATCACACTGACAGGTTTTATTAGAATAGATAGAATAAATGACTACACATAGTATACATAGTGGATGCTTTCCTGAAACGGAAAGTACTTGCAAGCAGCATAATACAAAGAATAGCAATAGCAACCCAAAGAAGACCAACTTGGGTCTCTCCCTAATATGTACACATAGTATAGGGATATATATATATATATATATAATGTCAGTGAGACACATACAGTATATATATATAGTGAGGTGCCAAGGGGAGAAGTACTAGAAAACAGATATGTTTCTCCCCGTTTCATTTCATATGTATCACGGTATTGATTGTGAAGCTGTTTATTTCTCTGTAATCCGGTCCTGGTTTCTTTAGTGATCAGCCTGAAAGCTCTGGTGCTTCCCTTCCACATACGATCCAGCTTTTGCTTCAGCTGATATAATCAAGGAACTGCTGGGATCTCAGTCTCTCATCTGCTGGTCTGGGAGCTGACACAGTAAGGTTGCACAAACTTCTTTCTTGTTGTATAGGTTTATTTTGCAGTTAGTATCTTGTTGTTAGTTAGTGGCCAGACGGCCTTAGACATTTTATTTCATGTTTGGCACGTGTAACATTGTACGGCAAATGTGTACAATAAATACACCTGACACCTACCTGTGTGGAACTCGCTAGCCTGCTATTGTTCGTTGTGACTCCATAGCCTCCTGCTTTGGCCAAAGCAGAGATCCCTGATGAGCTATATTCCCACAATATATATATATATATATATATATATATATATATATATATATATATATATATATATATTAGCTGAAGAGCCCGGCGTTGCCTGGGCATAGTAAATATCTGTGGTTAGTTATAGCACCTCACTTCTCTGATTTCCCCCTTACACCTCTCATTTTCCCCCTCACTCTTCTTATTTTCCCCCTCACTCCTCTCATTCCCCCCCTAACACTTGTCATTTCGACCTCACATCTCTCATTTTCCGATCACTCCACTATTTTTCCTCACTCCTCTCATTTTGCACTCACACCTTTTCATTTTCACCTCAGTATATACATGTTTGTCATCTCCCTTATATATAGTATATACCTGTATGTCATCTCCTCCTATATATAGTATATACCTGTATGTCATCTCCTCCTATATATAGTATATACCTGTATGTCATCTCCCTTGTATATAGTATATACCTGCTGTATGTCATCTCCTCTTCTATATAGTATATACCTGTATGTCATCTCCTGTATACAGTATATACGTGTCATCTCCTCCTGTATATATCTATGTATCATCTCCTCCTGTATATATCTGTGTGTCATCTCCTCCTGTATATACCTGTGTGCCATCTCCCCTGTATATAGTATATACCTGTGTGCCATCTCCCCTGTATATAGTATGTACCTGTATGTCATCTCCTCCTGTATATAGTATATACCTGTGTGTCATCTCCCCTGTATATACCTGTATGCCATCAACTCCTGTATATAGTATATACCTGTATGTCATCTCCCCTGTATATAGTATATACCAGTGTGTCATCTCTCCTGTATATAGTATATACCTGTGTCATCTCTCCTGTATATAGTATATACCAGTGTGTCATCTCCTCCTGTATATAGTATATATCTGTGTGTCATCTCCTCCTGTATATAGTATATACCTGTGTCATCTCCCCTGTATATAGTATATACCTGTGTCATCTCCTCCTGTATATAGTATATATCTGTGTCATCTCCTCCTGTATATAGTATATACCTGTGTCATCTCCCCTGTATATAGTATATACCTGTGTGTCATCTCCCCTGTATATAGTATATATCTGTGTGTCATCTCCCCTGTATTAGACCGCGTACACTTGTTATTTGGTCAGTATTTTTACCTCAGTATTTGTAAGCTAAATTGGCAGCCTGATAAATCCCCAGCCAACAGGAAGCCCTCCCCCTGGCAGTATATATTAGCTCACACATACACATAATAGGCAGGTCATGTGACTGACAGCTGCCGGATTTCCTATATGGTACATTTGTTGCTCTTGTAGTTTGTCTGCTTATTAATCAGATTTTTATTTTTGAAGGATAATACCAGACTTGTGTGTGTTTGAGGGCGAGTTTCATGTGTCAAATTGTGTGTGTTGAGTTCCATGTGACGACATACATGTAGCGACTTTTGTGAGATGAGTTTTGTGTGGCGACATGCGTATAGCAACTTTTTGTGTGTCGAGTTGCATGTGACAGGTTAGTGTAGCAAGTTGTGTGCAGCAAGTTTTGCGCATGGCGAGTTTTGCGCGTGGCGAGTGAAATGTGTGCTGAGGGTGGTATATGTGTTCAAGCACATGGTAGTGTGTGGCGCATTTTGTGTGTGTGTTCATATCCCCGTGTGTGGTGAGTATCCCATGTCGGGGCCTGTTATGATCTGGTGGTTTAGGAACAACATGAGACAAGCTCTGAAGGAGGTGGTATCTGTACTGACCGCAAACCCTGAACCTAGCAGCGCAACTAAAAATAGCCGTGGGGGGTACCTGACGCTCCCTAGACCCCTCGGCACAGCCTAAAATCTAACTTCCCCTAAAGATGGAAACAGGAAACCTATCTTGCCTCAGAGAAAATTCCCAAAGGATAGATAGCCCCCGACAAATATTGACGGTGAGAGGAGGGGAAAATAACATACGCAGAAATGAAATCAGATTTTGGCATAGGAGGCCAGTCTAGCTTGATAGATAGGACAGGAAAGGATACTGTGCGGTCAGTATAAAAACTACAAAACAATCCACACAGAGTTTACAAAATCTCCACACCGGACTAAAGGTGTGGAGGGTAAATCTGCTTCCCAGAGCTTCCAGCTAACAGAAAAAATCCATAATGACAAGCTGGACAAATATAGAATGCACAGAACAATAAGTCCACAAAATGTGGACTGAAATGAGCAAAGCCAGAACTTATCTTTGCAGAACTGGTCAGGAAACCAGGAGAATCCAAGCAGAGATGTGAATCCAGCCAGGAAACATTGACAAGTGGCACAGGCTGAAGAAAGAGCCAGACTTAAATAGCGAACGATAAGTGGAGGCAGCTAATGACAGCTAACTCCAAGGAGCAGCCATACCACTAGAAACCACAAGATGGAGCCCAAGAGCAGAACTCACAAAAGTGCCACTTACAACCACCGGAGGGAGCCCAAGAGTGGAATTCACAACAGGGGCCCCACCTTAGTAACTGTACTGTATATACTCTTTGGCGCCATCGCTCTCATTCTTTAAGTCCCCCTTGTTCACATCTGGCAGCTGTCAATTTGCCTTCAACACTTTTCCTTTCACTTTTTCCCCATTATGTAGATAGGGGCAAAATTGTTTGGTGAATTGGAACGCGCGGGGTTAAAATTTCGCCTCACAACATAGCCTATGACGCTCTCGGGGTCCAGACGTGTACACACACACACACACACACACACACACACACACACACACACACACACACACACACACACACACACACACACACACACTCAGCTTTATATATTAAATATTAATATTTCATACAGCGCTAGATAGCAGAAAAGCCAGTAATTCATTTGCCGGCTTTTCCTATCTCCTTCACAAACCCGACATGATATGAGACATGGTTACATACAGTAAACCATCTCATATCCCTTCTTTTATTACATATTCCTCTTTAGTAATGTAAGAAGTGTCTTGGTGTAAAATTTGGGGGCTCTAGCTGTTAAACTAAAGGGTTAAATCGCGGAAAAAATTGGCGTGGGCTCCCGCGCAAGTTTCTTCGCCAGAGTGGGAAAGCCAGTGACTGAGGGCAGATATTAATAGCCTAGAGAGGGTCCATGGTTATTGCCAACCCCCGCCGCCCCCCCCCCCCCCCCGGCTAAAAACATCTGCCCCCAGCCACCCCAGAAAAGGCACATCTGTAAGATGCACCTATTCTGGCACTTGGCCACTCTCTTTTCATTCCCGTGTAGCGGTGGGATATTATTATTATTATTATTATTATTATTATTATACATTTTTATAGCGCCATTTATTCCATGGCGCTTTACATGTGAATACGGGGCAAATATAGACAAATACATTAAACATGAGCAGATAACAAGGCACACGAGTACATAAGGAGGGAGGACCCTGCCCGCGAGGGCTCACAGTCTGCAGGGGGTGGGTGAGGATACACTAGGAGAGGGTAGGGCAGGTTGTGCGGCTGTTCAGTAGGTTGAGGATCACTGCAGGCTGTAGGCTTGTCGGAAGAGGTGGGTCTTCAGGTTCTTTTTGAAGGTTTCTATGTTAGGCGAGAGTCTGATGTGTTGGGGTAGAGAGTTCCAGAGTATGGGGGAAGCACGGGAGAAGTCTTGGATGCGGTTATGGGAAGAAGAGATGAGAGGGGAGTAGAGAAGGAGGTCTTGGGAGGATCGGAGGTCGCGTGTAGGTAGGTACCGGGAGACCATGTCACAGATGTATGGAGGAGACAGGTTGTGGATGGCTTTGTATGTCAGTGTGAGGGTTTTGAACTGGAGTCTCTGGGCGATAGGAAGCCAGTGAAGGGCTTGACACAGGGGAGAGGCTGGGGAATAGCGGGGGGACAGGTGGATTAGTCGGGCAGCAGAGTGTAGGATGGATTGGAGTGGTGCTAGAGGGGAGTCCAGAGAGTAGGAGGTTGCAGTAGTCGAGGCGGGAGATGATAAGGGCATGCACTAGCGTTTTTGCAGTGTTGCGGTCAAGGAAAGCACGGATCCGGGAAATATTTTTGAGTTTGAGACGACAGGAGGAGGCAAGGGCTTGGATATGTGGCTTGAAAGAGAGGGCAGAGTCGAGGATCACCCCGAGGCACCGGGCGTGTGGGACTGGGGATAGTGAGCAGCCATTGACATTGATGGATAGGTCTGGTGGAGGGGTAGAGTGAGATGGGGGAAAGATGATGAATTCTGTTTTGTCCATGTTCAGTTGTAGAAAGCGAGCAGAAAAGAAGGCTGAAATGGCAGACAGACAGTGCGGGATTTTGGTAAGCAAGGAGGAGAGGTCAGGTCCGGAGAGGTAGATCTGCGTGTCGTCAGCGTAGAGATGGTACTGCATACCGTGGGATTCTATGAGCTGTCCCAGGCCGAAAGTGTAGATGGAGAAGAGTAGGGGTCCTAGAACAGAGGCTTGAGGAACACCGACTGACAAGGGGCGAAGTGAGGAGGTGGTGTGGGGGAGGGAGACACTGAATGTTCGGTCTGTCAGATATGACGAGATCCAGGAAAGGGCCAAGTCTGTGATGCCAAGGGATGAGAGGATTTGTAGCAAAAGGGAGTGGTCTACAGTGTCAAAGGCAGAAGACAAGTCCAGGAGAAGGAGGACAGAGTAGTGTCGCTTGCTCCTGGCAGTTAGTAGGTCATTGGTGACTTTAGTTAGGGCAGTTTCAGTTGAGTGATGGGAACGGAAGCCTGATTGTAACCGATCAAAGAGGGAGCAGGAGGAGAAGTGGGAGGACAGTTCAAGATGGACATGTTGCTCCAGCAATTTGGAGGCATAAGGGAGAAGAGATATTGGGCGATAGCTAGACACAGAGGATGGGTCGAGGGAGGGCTTTTTGAGGATGGGTGTGATCTTGGCATGCTTGAAGGATGAGGGAAAGACACCTGTTGTGAGTGAGAGGTTGAAGAGGTGTGTTAGGGTTGGGATGAAGACCGTGGAAAGGTTAGGGATGAGGTGGGATGGGAGCGGGTCAAGCGTGCAGGTGGTGAGGTGTGATCTTGACAGGAGGGTGGAGAGCTGATCTTCTGTCATGGTGGAGAAGCTGGTTTTGGAGGAGCAGGGTTGAGCAGCTAAGAGGGGCAGTGGGCGCTGTGGGCCAAAGCTTTCTCTGATCGTATCGATCTTCTGTTTAAAGAAAGAGGCGAAGTCATCAGCAGAAATGAGGGGGGAGGGAGGAGGTGCGGGGGGACGGAGTAGAGAATTGAAAGTGTTGAAAAGCTGTTTAGGGTTGTGGGACAGGGAGGATATGAGGGATGAGAAGTAAGTTTGTTTTGCGGCAGTGAGCGCAGACTTGAAGCTGGCGAGGGACTGCTTGTATGCAGTGAAGTGGTCGGCAGAGTGGGATCGCTTCCATCTCCGCTCAGCAATCCTGGAAGCCCGTCTCAATTCTTTGGTCAGGCTGGTCAGCCAGGGCTGCCTGTTAATTGTACGAGTTTTACTATGCATGAGTGGGGCGGCCGAATCGAGTGTTGCTGTTATTGTGGTGTTATAAAAAGTGGCAGCAGCATCTGTGTCATGAAGGGAAGCTATGTCTGTGAGAGGGAGAAGGGACTCAGAGAGTGATTGTAAGTTGAGATGTTTGAGATTTCTGCGAGGGTGAGTGAGTTTGTGGAATGGAGGTTGCACACTAGGAGAGGAGAGGGACGAGAATGTCAGTAGGTTGTGGTCAGTCAGGATATGGGGTAATGAAGGGTTAATGTCACCTTGCTATTGTAAGGTGACATTAAGCCAGATAAATAATGGAGAGGCGTCAATTATGACACCTATCCATTATTAATCCAATAGTACGAAATGGTTAATAAAAGACACACACATTATTACAAAGTATTTTAATGAAATAAAGGCACAGGGTGTTTTAATATTTTATTATACTCTTAATCCACCTGAAGACCCCTGTCACCTGAAACAAAGTTAAACAAAACAAACAACAATATCCCATACCTTCCGTCGTTTAGTCTTGTCCCATGCTGTAAATCCATCTGAAGGGGTTAAATCATTTTACGCCCAGGAGCTCTGCTAATGCAGCTGTGCTCCTGACTGTAAAACTTGGTGAATGAATGGAATGCAGGGGAATGCACTGTAGTTACCTCGAGTCGCGGTGATGCGCCCTCTGCTGGATGTCCTCATATGAACTCGAGCCTGGGAACTTTTCAAAATATTTTCCCAGGCTCGAGTTCATATGAGTTCATCCAGCAGAGGGCGCATCACTGCGACTCGAGGTAACTACAGGTCATTCCCCTGCATTCCATTCATTAGACACATTAAAATCAATGTGTCTCTGCACATGTCAGCGTGTTTTCATGGACCGTGTGTCCGTTTGAAAAACACGGAGACATGTCAGTGTTCTTGGGAACACACGGATCACACGGACCCATTAAAGTCAATGGGTCCGTGTAAAACACGTACCGCACATGGATGCTGTCCGTGTGCAGTCCGTGTGCCGTGCAGGAGACGGCGCTACAGTAAGCGCTGTCCCCCCAGCGTGGTGCTGAAGCCGCCATTGATTTATTCTCTCCAGCAGCGTTCGCTGAAGAGAAGATATGAAAAATCTTTTTTTTTTTTGGTATTTAACCCATTCATGACCCAGCCTATTTTGACCTTAATGACCTGGTCGTTTTTTGCAATTCTGACCGGTGTCCCTTTATGATGTAATAACTCAGGAACGCTTCAACGGATCCTAGCAGTTCTGAGATTGTTTTTTCGAGACATATTGGGCTTCATGTTAGTGGTAAATTTAGGTCAATAAATTCTGCGTTTATTTGTGATAAAAATGGAAATTTGTCAAAAATTTTGAAAATTTCGCAATTTTCACATTTTGAATTGTTATTCTGTTAAACCAGAGAGTTATGTGACACAAAATAGTTAATAAATAACATTTCCCACATGTCTACTTTACATCAGCACAATTTTGGAAACAAAATTTTTTTTGCTAGGAAGTTATAAGGGTTAAAATTTGACCAGCGATTTCTCATTTTTACAACGAAATTTACAAAACCATTTTTTTAGGGACCACCTCATATTTGAAGTCATTTTGAGGGGTCTATATGGCTGAAAATACCCAAAAGTAACACGATTCTAAAAACTGCACCCCTCAAGGTGCTCAAAACCACATTCAAGAAGTTTATTAACCCTTCAGGTGCTTCACAGCAGCAGAAGCAACATGGAAGGAAAAAATGAACATTTAACTTTTTAGTCACAAAAATGATCTTTTAGCAACATTTTTTTTTTCTTTTCCCAATGGTAAAAGGAGAAACTGAACCACAAAAGTTGTTGTCCAATTTGTCCTGAGTACGCTGATACCTCATATGTGGGGGTAAACCACTGTTTGGGCGCACGGCAGGCTTGGAAGGGAAGGAGCGCCATTTGACTTTTTGAATGAAAAATTGGCTCCACTCTTTAGCGGACATGTCACGTTTGGAGAGCCCCCGTGTGCCTAAAAATTGGAGCTCCCCCACAAGTGACCCCATTTTGGAAACTAGACGCCCCAAGGAACTTATCTAGATGCATAGTGAGCACTTTAAACCCCCAGGTGCTTCACAAATTGATCCGTAAAAATGAACAAAGTACTTTTTTTCACAAAAAAATTATTCTAGCCTCAATTTTGTCATTTTCACATGGGCAACAGGATAAAATGGATCCTAAAATTTGTTGGGCAATCTCTCCTGAGTACCTCACATGTGGGGGTAAACCACTGTTTGGGCACATGGTAAGGCTCGGAAGGGAAGGAGCGCCATTTGACTTTTTGAATGAAAAATTATCTCCATCGTTAGCGGACACCATGTCGTGTTTGGAGAGCCCCTGTGTGCCTAAACATTGGAGCTCCCCCACAAATGACCCCATTTTGAAAACTGGACCCCCCAAGGAACCTATCTAGATGCCTAGTGAGCACTTTAAACCCTCAGGTGCTTCAAAAATTGATCCGTAAAAATGAAAAAGGACTTTTTTTTCACAAAAAAATTCTTTTTGCCTCAACTTTTTACATGGGCAAAAGGATAAAATGGATCCTAAAAGTTGTTGCAAAATTTCTCCCGAGTACGCCGATACCTCATATGTGGGGGTAAACCACTGTTTGGGCACACGGCAGGGCTCGGAAGGGAAGGCGCGCCATTTGACTTTTTGAATGGAAAATTAGCTCCTATTGTTAGCGGACACCATGTCGCATTTGGAGAGCCCCTGTGTGCCTAAACATTGGAGCTCCCCCACAAGTGACCCCATTTTGGAAACTAGACCCCCCAAGGAACTTGTCTAAATGCATATTGAGCACATTAAACCCCCAGGTGCTTCACAGAAGTTTATAACGCAGAGCCATGAAAATAAAAAATAATTTTTCTTTCCTCAAAAATGATTTTTTAGCCTGGAATTTCCTATTTTGCCAAGGGTAATAGGAGAATTTGGACCCCAAGTGTTGTTGTCCAGTTTGTCCTGAGTACGCTGATACCCCATATGTGGGGTAAACCACTGTTTGGGCGCACGGTAGGGCTCGGAAGGGAAGGCACGCCATTTGGCTTTTTAAATGGAAAATTAGCTCCAATCATTAGCGGACACCATGTCACGTTTGGAGAGCCCCTGTGTGCCTAAACATTGGAGATCCCCCAGAAATGACCCCATTTTGGAAACTAGACCCCCAAAGGAACTAATCTAGATGTGTGGTGAGCACTTTGAACCCCCAAGTGCTTCACAGAAATTTATAACGCAGAGCCATGAAAATAAAAAAAAATTTATTTTCTCAAAAATATTTTAGCCCACAATTTTTTATTTTCCCAAGGGTAACAGGAGAAATTTGACCCCAATATTTGTTGTCCAGTTTCTCCTGAGTACGGTGATACCCCATATGTGGGGGTAAACTACTGTTTGGGCACATGCCGGGGCTCGGAAGTGAAGTAGCGACGTTTTGAAATGCAGACTTTGATGGAATGCTCTGCGGGCGTCACGTTGCGTTTGCAGAGACCCTGATGTGGCTAAACAGTAGAAACCCCCCACAAGTGACCCCATTTTGGAAACTAGACCCCGAAAGGAACTTATCTAGATATGTGGTGAGCACGTTGAACCCCCAAGTGCTTCACAGAAGATTATAACGCAGAGCCGTGAAAATAATAAATACGTTTTCTTTCCTCAAAAATGATGTTTTAGCAAGCAATTTTTTATTTTCACAAAGGTAACAGGAGAAATTGGACCCCAGTAATTGTTGCGCAGTTTGTCCTGAGTAGTTTTTTGTGCGGATTTCACCTGCGGATTCCTATTGAGGAACAGGTGTAAAACGCTGCGGAATCCGCACAAAGAATTGACATGCGGAAAATACAACACAGCGTTTCCGCGCGATATTTTCCGCACCGTGGGCACAGCGGATTTGGTTTTCCATAGGTTTACATGGTACTGTAAATCTGATGGAACACTGCTGCGAATCCGCAGCCAAATCCGCACCGTGTGCACATAGCCTAATTCTAAAGGTATGTGCACACGCTGCGGAAAACGCTGCGGATCCGCAGCAGTTTCCCATGAGTTTACAGTTCAATGTAAACCTATGGGAAACAAAAATCGCTGTACACATGCTGCGGAAAAACTGCACGGAAACGCAGCGGTTTACATTCCGCAGCATGTCACTTCTTTCTGCGGATTCCACAGCGGTTTTACAACTGCTCCAATAGAAAATCGCAGTTGTAAAACCGCAGTGAAATGCGCAGAAAAACCGGGGTAAATCTGTGATAAATCCGCAGCGGTTTAGCACTGCGGATTTATCAAATCCGCAGAGGACCAGAATAGTGTGCACATACCGAAACCCTAACCCTAGTTCTAACCCCAACCTTAGTGGAAAAAAAAAATTCTTTATTTTATTATTGTCCCTACCTATGGGGGTGACAAAGGGGGGGGGGGGGGGGGGATCATTTACTATTTTTTTTTTTATTTTGATCACTGTGATAGGTTTTATCACAGTGATCAAAATGCACTAAACACCCAATAAAAAAAGATTTTTGATATCTTCTCCAGCGAACGCTGCTGGAGAGAAGAAATGAATGGCGGCTTCAGCACCAGATGCAGGGGACAGCGCTTAACTGTAGCGCTGTCTTCTGCACGGTGCGTGTGGTACCCAGTCGGCACACGGATGCCGCACGTGTGCCACACTGATGTACCACGTGAGCACACGGACACGGATAATTCCGGTACCGATTTTTCCAGTACCGGAATTATCTGGAGGTGTGGGACAGGCCTTAGGTACTGCCCAATCAGAAACTTGCAAAAAAAGAAAAACATTTCAGGAAAAAAACCTCTTCAAAACTGTTTTGGGAAATGAAAATCTCCTCCAGAAACTTCCAAAGAAGGAACGTTTTCCTCTATAAGGGCAGTTTCACACGTCAGTGCCTCCGGTACGTGTCGTGAGACTCGTAACAGTTTTCTCAAGTACCGGAGACACTGACATACGTAGAACCATTCAAATGAATGGGTCTCTGCAGATGTCAGCGTGTTTTCACGGACCGTGTGTTCGTGTGCAAAACACACAGACATGTCCATTGACTGCACGGATCACACAGACCCATACAAGTTTTTAAAGGCATAGGGTTAAAGTGGAAACAAATTGTTTCAAGACACGGACACATGGACAGCATATGGATGCTAAACACGGACATCACACGGATCCCACACGGATGTACCACGTGAGCACACGGACACACTGATATCTCCGATACCGATTTTTCCGGTACAGGAAATATCTGGAGGTGTGGAGCCGCCCTAAAACTGGTAGTTCTTTACGGCCCTAGAAAGCTCTGTGTCCATTTAGCTTTACAATCTCGCCCATAAAGTCGAGCTCACTGATGAGTTCCCAGTTAGCACATTCTGCAGCCAGCTACATCGCCTGATACACCAACTTTCAAAGGAATTCATTCTGGAGTCTGAGAAAGCTGAAGTCTCTTATTTTGATTATCTGGGAGTCACTCAGCTTTCTCGCACACTGATTCATCTTCTAAAGAGACGATTACATTCCTTGACCAAAGAGTACGACTGCAGGTTTTCTCTTAGGCTATGTGCACACGTTGCGGATTTCCTGCGGATCCACAGCGTTTTTTAACTTGCAGAAACGCTGCAGATCTGCAAGTGATTTACAGTACAATGTAAATCAATGAAAAAAAAAAATGCTACTGGAGTGTAAAATTCCGTGTGGAAACGTTGCGGCATGTCACTTCTTTTGTGCGGATCTGCAGCGTTTTTGTACCCATTCCATTATAGAAATCCGCAGGGGTAAAAAAACGCATGAAATCCGCACCTGCTTTTTCTGCCAAGAGATGCAGAATCCGCACAAAAAATTCCAGAGGCAAATCCGAAACGCGTGCACATAGCCTAAAAGGGACATGCTTTCACCCATGAATGTGTTTCATTTGTTACATCTAATTATAATGGTGCCCTGTGGACGGCATTCCGTTCTGCATCAGCCGCTCCTACATTGTGGAATTCTTTGGACTAGTTTTACAACCTCCTGTAATTTTGGCCGGGTTAATTAATTGCTGTCAAACTTATTTCATCTCTGTTTGATGGAGGCCACAAAAAATTGTGTAAAGGTTTAATACCAACCTGGTAAGAGGGAGAACAGGGGAGGGGATATCTGCCATGGTGTGGAGTGACACAGGAGAGGAGCTGCAGGTCTGGGAAGATGGAAAAGGCAGCAGTGTATTATATAACGATCAAGAAAGATATAGAAGATACAGCAATGGTTCGCATACACAGAGGAGAGAAGCTGCAGCAATGGCATAGAGAGACAGAGGAGAGAAGCTGCAGCAATGGCATAGAGAGACAGAGGAGAGAAGCTGCAGCAATGGCCTGGAGAGACAGAGGAGAGAAGCTGCAGCAATGGCCTGGAGAGACAGAGGAGAGAAGCTGCAGCAATGGCCTGGAGAGACAGAGGAGAGAAGCTGCAGCAATGGCCTGGAGAGACAGAGGAGAGAAGCTGCAGCAATGGCCTGGAGAGACAGAGGAGAGAAGCTGCTACAATGGCCTGGAAAGACAGAGGAGAGAAGCTGCAGCAATGGCATAGAGAGACAGAGGAGAGAAGCTGCAGCAATGGCATAGAGAGACAGAGGAGAGAAGCTGCAGCAATGGCATAGAGAGACAGAGGAGAGAAGCTTCTGCAATGGCCTGGACAGAGGAGAGAAGCTGCAGCAATGGCATAGAGAGACAGAGGAGAGAAGCTGCAGCAAAGGTCTGGAGAGACAGAGGAGAGAAGCTGCAGCAATGGCATAGAGAGACAGAGGAGAGAAGCTGCTATAATGGCCTGGAGAGACAGAGGAGAGAAGCTTCAGCAATGGCATAGAGAGACAGAGGAGAGAAGGTGCATCACAATGGCCTGGAGAGACAGAGGAGAGAAGCTGCAGCAAAGGTCTGGAGAGACAGAGGAGAGAAGCTTCTGCAATGACCTGGACAGAGGAGAGAAGCTGCAGCAATGGCCTGGAGAGACAGAGGAGAGAAGCTGCAACTATGCTCTCTAGAGATGGTAGAGGAGGAATAAATGTAATTATCTACAGGGATAAAGGAAAAGATCTGTTGCAATAATCTGGATGGACAGAGGACAGGTGCTGCAGGAAAGGCTTGGCTAGACAGAGGAGAGGAGCAGAAACAGCGTCCTGGGTAGACAACCACAACAACAACAGTATTTAATGATTTAAAGGGTGGAGGAGAGGAGTCACAGATCTAGGGGTATAGCAGATGGATAGTATATAAAAAGATCTAGAGACAAACAAGAAAGGAGATTATACAATGGTCTGGATAGGTGGAGGAGAGGAGTTACAGCACATATAGTCTGATGAAATAACATTACATGGTGGTCTAGTGATGTAGAAAGATGAAAGTTAAATGAAGCAATGGTATGGAGAGACAGAGGAGAGGAGCAGGAGCAATGATCTCGAGAGAGAGGAGAGGAGCAATAATCTGGAGAGACAGAGGAGAGGAGCAATGATCTGGAGAGAAGAGGAGCTGGAGCAATAATCTGGAGAGACAGAGGAGAGGAGCTGGAGCAATAATCTGGAGAGACAGAGGAGAGGAGCAATGATCTGGAGAGACAGAGGAGAGGAGCTGGAGCAATAATCTGGAGAGACAGAGGAGAGGAGCAATGATCTGGAGAGACAGAGGAGAGGAGCAATGATCTGGAGAGACAGAGGAGAGGAGCTGGAGCAATAATCTGGAGAGACAGAGGAGAGGAGCTGGAGCAATGATCTGGAGAGACAAAGGAGCTGGAGGAATAATCTGGAGAGACAAAAGAGCTGGAACAAAGATTTGGAGAGACAGAGGAGAGGAGGTGGAGCAATGATCTGGAGTGACAAAGGAGCTGGAGCAATGATCTGGAGAAACAGAGAAGAGGAGCTGGAACAATAATTTGGAGAGACAGAGGAGAGGAGCTGGAGAAATGATCTGGAGTGACATAGGAATAGCACAGTAGCTCATTCTGCCTGCAGCAGCCACTAGAGGGAGCTGTCAGTATACTGTACTTACATTAAGTACTGAGCGCCCTCTAGTGGTGGCTGCAGGCAGTGAGGAGGGTTTCCTATAACTGTCTATGAAGGGGATTTGTGTATCAGAAGAATGAAGCTCTTGTGTAGCGCCATATCAGCAAGTATAGTTGCCATTCAGGGGTTTGGGAAAGCTGATGGCAACCGAATGCAGGAGCTGCTATAGCCAACAACTAACAAATATGACTGAAAAAGGGTGGATATTGTTTCCAGCTGGTTGGGAGAGAAGGGCTCGGGGGCTTCTATACATGACTCCCCTAAAGTTGACTATAAGGGCAATGGCCAAAATCAGCACTTTCACAGAAATGTAGTTTTGGGGGAGTGGCCCCTGATGTCATAGCGATACAGGGCAGACAATGACTGTAATCCCCACAATCAGGAGCAGTTTCCCCTTCAATGACAGAAATGATCATACAAAAGAGGGACGTGACCAGACCGGCTCCACGGCTGCGATCGGATGATGAGCGTGTAATCCGCTCATTACTATCACTGATGTGTCACAGCGCAGCCTCCTGATTGGTGGAGAGTCACCTCTTCATCTCTCAGTATTGGGGTGCAGGATACAACCTGCCACTGTAATAACTCACATAACACAGCTTCACGAGGATGAATCACTGCCATATCCCTGCAGTAACAGTCCCCGGAGTATTACAGGCCGGCGGGCAATGCTCCATCCATAAAGATTCATAGGGATAAAGTAAGACAGAATCTAAAAAACAATAATGCATCCACTAAACACCTACACCACAGTATACAAGTATTACTGCTGACAACCAGCCAGTATATCGTGTGTGAGAGGTTGTCAGCAGTGGCATAACTAGAGTCTGATAGGCCTCGGCACAAGATTTGGACCAAGGCCTCCCCATCCTAGGAAAAAAATAAAAAATATATATCTATATATCAGGATGGGGCCAGAATGAGGGAGATAAATACCAGCTTGGAGGGCATAATATATATATATATATATATATATATATATATATATATATATATATAATACATCTCCGTTATGAAGCAGCACTGATTGTGAATCATCCTTTTCTCATCCTTTTTCTCATCCTTTTTGGCTGCTGTTTTGGTCACTTTTGCATTTGGTCATTGCTCTCACCCCTAGAGGTACTGTACAGTAGGATGAGGCAGTGTCTACAACTCACAGAGGTTGCTCAGGTGGTGCAGCTCATCCAAGATGGCACATCAATGTGAGCTGTGGCAAGAAGGGTAGCGGTGCCAGTCAGCACAGTGTCCAAATATGACAAGATAGAGGATTTTGTGGATATAATCTGCGCTGCCGATAATGATATAAAGTCAAGGTGTTAAATAAATGAAAATTGTTTAATTCAACGCATTTCAAGGTTCATATGACCTCTTCCTCATAATTTGTGGTTATGTCCTGAGGAAGAGGTAATTTGAACCTTGAAGCGTTGAAAGCGATCATTTGGTTAGATGAGACCAAAAGAGAACTTTTTGGGCTAAATGCAAGACGCTATGTGTGGCGATAAACTAAGACTGCACATCACCCTGAAAATACCATCCCCACTGTCACACATGGTGGTGGCAGTATCCTGCTGTGGAGAGGTTTTTCTTCAGCAGGGGCAAGGAAGCTGGTCTGAGGTGATAGGAAGATGAATGGAGCTAAATGCATGACAATTCTGGAAGAAAACCTTGTAGAAGCTGCAAAAGATTTAAGACTGGGTTGTAAGTTCACCCTCCAGCAGGACAATGACCCTAAACATCCCGCCAGAGCTACAATGGAGGGTTTAATCAGAGCATAATCCTGTGTGTGTGTGAACGGCGTAGTCACCGTTTAGACCCAAAGACATCTCCATCCAATCTCACTGAGCGACAGCGAGGGGGCAAAGAAGGGGCAAAATGTCACCTCCTAGATGTGCAAAGCTGGAGAGACAAACCCCTAAAGATCCCAGCAGTGAAATGTGGTCCTGCAAATTACTGACTCGGGGCTAAATGCAAATGCACGGCACAATGCAAAGAGTTTGTATGTTCTCTCCGTGTTTGCGTGGGTTTCCTCCGGCCACTCCGGTTTCCTCCCACATTCCAAAGACATACTGACAGGGATTCTAGATTGTGAGCCCCATCAGGGACAGCGATGATAATGTGTGCAAAACTGTAAAGCGCTGCGGAATATGTTAGCGCTATATAAAAATAAAGATTATTATTATTATTATTAATTCTCAGATCTATATTTATAAAATAATTACAAAACCTTGTAGCATTTCTTTTACACGTTACTAATACTTGTATGTTGTATGTTGTGTTGATAACTAAAAAGAAAAAATACTAAATAGGGAAGGAAAATAGTGAGTACATATAACCCTTCAAAAAAAGCTACTCTTTATTGATAAACTAGATGGTGGATCGGGTATTCTAGAATATGTATTTATGTATGTATATAGCAGTCACATAGTATATAGCACAGACAGCGTAGTATATAGGAGCCATGTAGCATATAGCAGACAAATACTACGTGGCCTGTGCTATATACTATGTGGCTGCTATATACATACATAATACATAATATATAACAGTGGCCATGCAGTATATAACACAGCCACGTACTATATAACACAGCCCATGCAGTCTTCTGGGTAATTTCGCAATGCATCGCCGGGAACGAAAGATGGCGGCAGGTGTGTGCGGCTCGGCGGACTACGGAGGGTGAGAATAGCAGGTTTTTAATTTTTTTTTATTTTTAACATTACATTTTTTTACTATTGATGCCGCATAGGCAGCATCAATAGTAAAAAGTTGGGGACACACAGGGTTAATAGCAGCGGTTACAGAGTGTGTTACCCGCGGCATAACGCGGTCCGTTACCTCCGGCATTAACCCTGTGTGAGCGGTGACTGGAGGGGAGTATGCGGGCGCCGGGCACTGACTGCGGGGAGGAAGGAGCGGCCATTTTCTTCCAGACTGTGCCCGTTGCTGATTGGTCGCCGCAAAACAGCCACGACCAATCAGCGACTTGGATTTCCATGACAGACAGAGGCCGCGACCAATGAATATCCGTGACAGACAGAAAGAAAGACAGAAGGACAGAAAGACGGAAGTGACCCTTAGACAATTAAATAGTAGATTACAAAAAAACAACTGTAAGGTGTTTTTTTTTTTTTTAGTAATTTATCAATAAAGATTTGTTTGTTTTAAGGGTTATATATACGCAGTATTTTGTGCTGATGGCACAGAAAATCCCAATAAAATATCTTTATGTTTTATGTGAGTAACGTAAAAAAAAGTGTAAATGTTAATGGGGCATGAATACTTTTTCAAGGCACTGTATAGTACAGTACTAGCCACTGTGCTGCTCTATACATTGTACAGTGCTAGCGACTGAACCACTGTACTGCCCAATACTACTGACGGCGTACCTGTATATCACGTCACTGTACAGACGCTCACTGCATCATGGCAAAACTAGTAAAGAAGCACTCCTCCTCCTCCTCCTCCTCCTCCTCCTCCTCCTCCCCCCATCAATGTTTTATCTTCATATATTGCAATTATCATCAACTCTATCTAGAAACAGCAGTGGTTAGCACAGCAGCCTTGCAGTGCTGGAGTCCTGGGTTTCCTCCGGGCACTCCGGTTTCCTCCCACATTCCAAAGACATACTGATAGGGAATTTAGATTGTGAGCCCCATCAGGGACAGCGATGATAATGTGTGCAAGCTGTAAAGCGCTGCGGAATATGTTAGCGCTACATAAAAATAAAGATTATTAAAAATAAAGATTATTAGAAGCAGGAAGTCTCTTTTCCTTTTATGAGTAAACACTAGAACTACAAGCCTACATAATGGCAAAGTCCCTGGCAGGGGGGGGGGGGGGAGGAGGAAGCAGCAGGGTCAGGAGATGAAGAGGGGGATGACTCATGCAGGGAAAAGAGACCTCCTGTTGCTACATAGAATTTAGAAGGATTCACTTCATCTGTTTTTCATCAGGTGATGCTATAGACTGTCACACACAACCATCACACATCACAGTGGTAACACTGGTAACCATCACACATCACACTGGTAACCATCACACTGGTAACCATCACACTGCTAACACTGGTAACCATCACACTGCTAACACTGGTAACCATCACACAGCTAACACTGGTAACCATCACACTGCTAACACTGGTAACCATCACACTGGTAACCATCACACAGCTAACATTGGTAACCATCACACTGCTAACACTAGTAACCATCACACTGGTAACCATCACACAGCTAACACTGGTAACCATCACACTGCTAACACTAGTAACCATCACACTGGTAACCATCACACTGGTAATACTGGTATTCATCACACATCCCACTGGTAATACTGGTAACCATCACACTGGTAACCATCACACATCACACTGGTAATACTGGTAACCATCACACATCCCACTGGTAATACTGGTAACCATCACACATCACACTGGTAACAATGGTAACATCACACTCGTAACACTGGTAACCATCACACATCACAATGGTAATACTGGTAACCATCATACTTCACACTGGTAACCATCATACTTCACACTGGTAACCATCACACACCACGCTGCTAACACTGGTAACCATCACACATCACACTAGTAATACTGGTAACCGTCACACATCACACTGGTAACTCGCCCTTCATGTAAAGTAAGCTCTGGAGGTGGAGCTATATTCCAGGCAGCGTTCCGCCCAGAGCCTGTAAGAGGTAATTTTTAGAAAGTGCTGAAAGATTATTTCTCAACAAGACATGTGATGTGAGGGAGGACTCTGCTCGGCCTCTGTGTGCCATAATATATGAGGGAGGACTCTGCTCGGCCTCTGTGTGCTCATAGTTTATGAGGGAGGACTCTGCTCGGCCTCTGTGTGCCCATAGTTTATGAGGGAGGACTCTGCTCGGCCTCTGTGTGCCCATAGTTTATGAGGGAGGACTCTGCTCGGCCTCTGTGTGCCCATAGTTTATGAGGGAGGACTCTGCTCGGCCTCTGTGTGCCCATAGTTTATGAGGGAGGACTCTGCTCGGCCTCTGTGTGCCCATAGTTTATGAGGGGCGACTCTGCTCGGCCTCTGTGTGCCCATAGTTTATGAGGGAGGACTCTGCTCGGCCTCTGTGTGCCATAATATATGAGGGAGGACTCTGCTCGGCCTCTGTGTGCCCATAGTTTATGAGGGAGGACTCTGCTCGGCCTCTGTGTGCCCATAGTTTATGAGGGAGGACTCTGCTCGGCCTCTGTGTGCCCATAGTTTATGAGGGGCGACTCTGCTCGGCCTCTGTGTGCCCATAGTTTATGAGGGAGGACTCTGCTCGGCCTCTGTGTGCCCATAGTGATAGTTTGGATAGGTCCAATGTGACGGAGTCCCTTTAATCCTATGGAGACTGATATTTTCTGTTGAGCTGTGGATTGTATCTAATCTTATCATGTGTTGAACTGTTCTCCAGAATGCCGCTTCTTTCAGCTTTTTTTTTAGCGTTTTTTCACCCATTGAGAGCAATGGGTGGTGCAAAAAACACTGAAAACGCAGGTATCAGTCTTTGCTGCCTTTTTTCTGCAAAAACCTGATAAAGTGGAATCAGATTTTCTTTTTGCACTAAACTTTATTAGCATGCAGAAGAGACAAATGTACCCTGAAAAAATGCTGCAAAAAAAGTCACAAAAAACGCAGAAAATAAACCGCAACAAAAACTAAGCAGAATCTGCTTTTTTGAGGCAAGTTTCTTACTAACAAGAGAGCAAGTTTTGACAACCGCAACGTGTGAACATCGCCTAATATAATATAATGTAATAAATGGAAGCGGTGCTTCTGTAATGTGATACATTGTGCAGGTGTCAGTTACTGAGGACTGTTCATGATTGGCTGCAGCAGTCATACATTCATTTTGTATCCAAGCCTGTGATGTGATTCATTGTAGATGTGTCTGTATCTAAGGCTACGTTCACACTAGCGTTATGCTAGTTTGCGTCGGGTTTGCGTCGGGCGACGCAGCGGCGACGCATGCTTCATGCGCCCCTATATTTAACATGGGGGACGCATGCGTTTTTGTTTGTTGCGTTGTGCGACGCATGCGTCTTTTTTGCCACAAGCGTCGGACCAAGAAAACGCAACAAGTTGCATTTTTCTTGCGTCCAAATTTCGGCAAAAAACGACGCATGCGTCGCAAAACGCAGCGTTTTTGCGTGCGTTTTGGTGCGTTTTTGCGTGTGTTGCGTCGCCGACGCAGCGTCGCACAACGCTAGTGTGAACATAGCCTAAGACTATGAAGTGATACAGTGTGAAGGTGACTGTATCTCAGTCTATGATACACTGTAGAGGTGTCTGAGGCTCCCTGCATTGTCAGGCTGCCGTCACACTATCAGTATTTGGTCAGTATTTTACATCAGTATTTGTAGCCAAAACCAGGAGTGGGTGATAAATGCAGAAGTGGTGCAGATGTTTCTATTATACTTTTCCTCTAATTGTTCCATTCCTGGTTTGGGCTGAGAAATACTGATGTAAAATACTGACCAAATACTGCTAGTGTGACGGCAGCCTCAGACAATGGGGCCTGGATATGATTGACAGCTGCAGGGATACATTGTACCCCATAAGAGTATACATTCTGTAGCATGCATGTGATACCTACAAGTGTCTCAGCCTGTGATGTGATGCATTCTACAAGTGGAAGTCACCATGATTGACAGATCGAGTGATACATTGTAGGGGTGTCTCTGTATTTAAACTTGTGTTGTGATACTTTGTCGAGGTGTCTGTATCTCAACCTGAGATTTTATACAGTGTAGAGGTGTCTGTATCTCAGCCTGTGATGTCATATAGTGTACAGTGTAGAGGTGTATTTCAGCCGGTGAGGTGGTACAGTGTAGAGATGTATCTCAGCCGGTGAGGTGGTACAGTGTGGAGGTGTATCTCAGCCAGTGAGGTGGTACAGTGTAGAGATGTATCTCAGCCGGTGAGGTGGTACAGTGTAGAGATGTATCTCAGCCGGTGAGGTGGTACAGTGTAGAGGAGTATCTCAGCCAGTGAGGTGGTACAGTGGGGTGTATGTCAGCCGGTGATGTGGTACAGTGTAGTGGTGTATCTCAGCCGGTGATGTGGTACAGTGTAGAGGTGTATCTCAGCCAGTGAGGTGGTACAGTGGGGTGTATCTCAGCCGGTGATGTGGTACAGTGTAGAGGTGTATCTCAGCCAGTGAGGTGGTACAGTGGGGTGTATCTCAGCCGGTGATGTGGTACAGTGTAGAGGTGTATCTCAGCCAGTGAGGTGGTACAGTGGGGTGTATCTCAGCCGGTGATGTGGTACAGTGTAGAGGTGTATCTCAGCCAGTGAGGTGGTACAGTGTAGAGGTGTATCTCAGCCAGTGAGGTGGTACAGTGGGGTGTATCTCAGCCGGTGATGTGGTACAGTGTAGAGGTGTATCTCAGCCGGTGAGGTGGTAACAGTGTAGAGGTGTATCTCAGCCAGTGAGGAGGTACAGTGTAGAGGTGTATCTCAGCCGGTGAGGTGGTACATCTCAGCCGGTGATGTGGTACAGTGTGGTGTATCTCAGCCGGTGATGTGGTACAGTGGGGTGTATCTCAGCCAGTGAGGTGGTACAGTGTAGAGGTGTATCTCAGCCGGAGAGGTGGTACAGTGTAGAGGTGTATCTCAGCCGGTGATGTGGTACAGTGTAGAGGTGTATCTCAGCCGGTGATGTGGTACAGTGTAGAGGTGTATCTCAGCCGGTGAGGAGGTACAGTGTAGAGGTGTATCTCAGCCGGTGATGTGGTACAGTGTAGAGGTGTATCTCAGCCGGTGATGTGGTACACTGTAGAGGTGTATCTCAGCCGGTGATGTGGTACAGTGTAGAGGTGTATCTCAGCCGGTGAGGAGGTACAGTGTAGAGGTGTATCTCAGCCGGTGATGTGGTACAGTGTAGAGGTGTATCTCAGCCGGTGATGTGGTACAGTGTAGAGGTGTATCTCAGCCGGTGATGTGGTACAGTGTAGAGGTGTATCTCAGCCGGTGAGGAGGTACAGTGTAGAGGTGTATCTCAGCCGGTGATGTGGTACAGTGTAGAGGTGTATCTCAGCCGGTGATGTGGTACAGTGTAGAGGTGTATCTCAGCCGGTGATGTGGTACAGTGTAGAGGTGTATCTCAGCCGGTGAGGAGGTACAGTGGGGTGGGGGCTCGGTGCTGGTGTCTGGCGATGAGTGACAGCTGCACTGATACATTGTATACATGGGGCAGATGATCTGTGGAGTCTCCCCGGCCGCAGCTCTCGCCCCGTCCTCCTCCTGCAGCTTCCTCCAGGCCTCCTCCTCCTCCCGGTTCAGTGCCACATTAGGCAGCACAGGAGGAGACAGGCTGGGCACCCTCCCTCCAGTGCTGGGGATCCCGGCGGTGCGGGCACCATCCAGACATCACCCGACATGTCTGCTAAAGGTAGGAGCGGGGACCCCGGTGCAGAGCAGCCGGCAGTGAGCGGGGACCCCGGTGCAGAGCAGCCGGCAGTGAGCGGGGACCCTGGGGCAGGGCAGCCGGCAGTGAGCGGGGACCCTGGGGCAGGGCAGCCGGCAGTGAGCGGGGACCCTGGGGCAGGGCAGCCGGCAGTGAGCGGGGACCCTGGGGCAGGGCAGCCGGCAGTGAGCGGGGACCCTGGGGCAGGGCAGCCGGCTGGGCACAGGGCTCTGCAGATCAGTGCAATGTGCCCGGTGCTCGGCTCTTCTGCAGTTGTGTGCAGTGATGAGCAGGAGAAGGGGCTGCAGAGCAATGCATGCCCCCCACCAGCTCTGCTCCTGTGCACTTGCTGCTGCAGTGTGCTGAGCACAGGTGTGTGGACAGGGCTGGAGGCTGCCGCCAGTGTGCTCTGTCCAGCTGCTGACCCTCCTGCGCTGCTCACAGCCCCTCATCAGCCGCTGCCACTATCGGGGTCTGATGATTGACAGGTGCAGTCCTCAGACTGAACTAAACCATCCGTGGTACAAGGACAGTACACCTGGGCTCGGTACAAGGACAGTACACCTGGGCTCGGTACAAGGACAGTACACCTGGGCTCGGTACAAGGACAGTACACCTGGGCTCGGTACAAGGACAGTACACCTGGGCTCGGTACAAGGACAGTACACCTGGGCTCGGTACAAGGACAGTACATCTGGGCTCGGTACAAGGACAGTACACCTGGGCTCGGTACAAGGACAGTACACCTGCGCTCGGTACAAGGACAGTACACCTGGGCTCACTCAATACTCACCGTGTGGGGTAGTTACCTGCACTCCATTGTCCTCTGTTATCAGCCATTGCAAACTGGGAAGAGGCTAGTGTATGACAGACTGCAATCTATTGTTCTCTGTTGTCAGCCATTTCATGGTAGGGTTATTGTAAGTGATAGGAATACAGTCTAACTTTTCTATTCATCATTTCAGCCTGGGAAGAGGCGACTGTAGGACAGGTGACTACAAGCTATTACTCCCTGTTATCAGCTATTACTGGGGGAGGAGACTGTAGGACAGGAGACCACAATCTATTACTCCCTGTTATCAGCCATTACTGGGGGGGAGACTGTAGGACAGGAGACTACAAGCTATTACTCCCTGGTATCAGCCATCACTGGGGGGAGGTGACTAAGTACAGTCTATTACTCCCTGGTATCAGCCATGTCAGGCTGCAGAGAGGCGGCTGTGGGTTGGGAATATTCTGCATGTACCTCGTTGCCTCCATGATCTCTCCTTCGTGTCCTGCGTCCTTAGTCCTGAGATCCTGCAGAGATTTAGATCCATTGCTCATGGATATCAGTCGCTCTTGTGACTCTCGCACTATTATAACCTCCAGGCTTCTGCCTTCTATGTTCTGGGCATCTTGTAGTTTTGCTGTTGGTAGATTACGCTCCTGGCATTGTGTCCATTGTGTCTAACCTTAGACTAGCGGTGGACACCACGTCTTCCACGCCACACGCCTGCGGCTGCCCAATGCATACCTAGTCTCCATATATACCAGGGAAGCTATTTTCCTTTTGCCTACATAGGCATGCACCTATTACAAACACCACCTACTATACGTAACTGATGAAGGTCAAATTGGTGAACGAAACGTTTTGTTCCTGACAAATAAATTTGCTTTCAAAGTATAAGTTGAGTGCCAGGTTTTATATTCTATATGCCTCTATATCAGGTCTTGAGTCGCCCTCTTCGTCCTGGAATTTAGCTGCTTCTTATTTATTATCTGGATCTGGGAAAGCTGAGTGACAAGCAGTGCAGTCTCTGACACCAATGGCCACTTCTCTAGATCCCTGTTTAGTTACACAGAGATATTAAGAAGGGGGATGGGATTCCTTATAACTGCAGACTGGAAATTCTGGAGTCTGGGAAAGCCGGCAGCATCATTATAATAACTACCAAATCCAGGAACTTCAGAAGAAAATCTTCAACTACTTAACAAGACGGCGGCCGCGGGACTTGTATCAGCGAGGCAGGGTTAGGCTTGGGGTGAAAGCTGCTATTATCAATATTTGTATTTACTTTTTACCTTTGTTACTTCTTATATTTATTATTTAGATTCTCTATTTATAGTTTTTGTTACATAAACTATTTATCTCTTGTAATTTTATATTTCAGAGCCTCAGTGATTTTATTTTTCCTGTAAAGCCTCCCTCACATGTGCTGTTATTGTACATGTGCGGTATGTTTATATCTATATACACACAGGCATATGGGGTTGTGGTTTACGCTGCACTTTAAGGGTATGTCCACACGATGCGGATTTTGCTGCGGATCCGCAGGGTTTCCGCAGCTGCGGGTCCGCAGCAGTTTCCCATGAGTTTACAGTACAATGTAAACCTATGGGAAACAGAAAACGCTGTGCACATGCTGCGGAAAAAAACACACGGAAACGCAGCGGTTTACATTCCGCAGCATGTCACTTCTTTCTGCGGATTCTGCAGCGGTTTTGCACCTGCTCCAATAGAAAACCGCAGGTGTAAAACCACAGTGAAATCCGCACAATAACAGCGGTAAATCCGCAATAAATCTGCAGCAAAAATGCAGCATTTTTGCCCTGCAGATTTATCAAATCCGCTGCGGAAAAGTCCAAAGAGGACCATTCTACGTGTGCACATACCCTAAAGGGAACCCATCAGGCCCCCTGCGCCCTCCAACCCAGCAGCCTATGTATGAGTCAATTCCCTGCCTCTCCAGCCCTGTATAGCGTTAGTCAGTCAAAACAAGCATTTATATTGTCCCCGTTTGCTATGCTAAGGCTTCTTTCACACTTCCGTTGTTTGGCCTCCGTCGCAATGCGTCGTTTTGGGAATAAAACGCATCCTGCAAATTTTCCCCCCAGGATGCACTTTTTTACCATAGACTTGTATTGCCGACGGATCGCACAATGCGTTGTGTTTTGGCGGACCGTCATCACGAAAAAGCGTTCAAGGGAACGCTTTTTCGTACGTCGGGTCCTGCATTTCCTACCGCGCATGCGGGGGCGGAACTCCACCCCTTCCTCCCCGGGACTTTAGAATGGGCAGCGGATGTGTTGAAAAACTGCATCCGCTGCCAACGTTTTTGCCGAATTTTCACAACGCTTTGTCGGTCCGTCGCACCGACACTTAGCGACGACCCCATACTGACGGAAGTGTGAAAGGAGCCTTAGGAGGGCTTTGACTAGTCGATGGGACATTGGTTCCCCAGACTTCTCAGCCCTCTCTCCATGTTATCGCACCCCTGTGGGCGTGATAAAATACTTGCAGGACACGACGTCAAATCTTGTGCGTGCCACTTGTGTCACAGGCGTCATTGTACCAGCTGAGTCTTGTTCCTGCTGATTCCGGCTGTTCTTCGGCTCCTCCATGGATGTGAGCCATCTTCTGCACTTCCGGTCATGTGCACCCAGCGACAGAAGTGCAGTGACCCTGCCGACGATAATACCGGCTCTTACAGATTATGTTATCACGCCCCATAGGGGCATCATAACCTGCAGAGAGGGCTGACCAGTCCGGGGAAACTAACGCCACTCCGACTAGTCAAAGCCCTAATTAGTAGAGCAAACGGGGACAATATTAATACTTTCCTAAACCTCGTTTTCACTGAATAACGCTATCCAGGGCTGGAGAGGTAGGGAATGTAGTCCTACATAGGTGAATGCTGCTGGAGAGCGCCGGGACCTGACGGGTTCCCTCATTTCAAGGCTATGTGCACATGTTGCAGATTTCCTGCGGATCCACAGCGTTTTTTGCCTTGCAGAAAAGCTGCAGATCCGCAAGTGATTTACAGTACAATGTAAATCAATAGGAAAAAAAAATGCTGTGCTAATGGTGCGGAAAATTCCGTGCGGAAACGCTGCGGATTAAAAGAAGTAGCATGTCACTACTTTTTTTTACGGATCTGCAGCGTTTTTGTACCCATTCCATTATAGAAATCTGCAGGGGTAAAAAACGCAGTAAATCCGCACAAAAAATGCCTCAAATCCGCACCTGCGTTTTCTGCCAAGAGATGCAGAATCCGCACAAGAAATTCCTGAGGCAAATCCGCAACGCGTGCACATGGCCTTAATGGAGACAATCACAGAGTACTTCTGAAAAATCCAAGAATCTTAGGCTAGGTTCCCATTGCTGTTAATGGGACCGCGCTAACGGACAGCGTTGCACGGCGAAATTAACGCCGTGCAACGCGTCCATTAGCGCGCCCATTAACAGCAATGGGGACGCGCATCGCGATGTGCTGGTGTTTTGTGACGCGCCGTGGACGCTGCTTGCAGCGTCCGAGGCGCGCCCGCGGTCCGTTCCCCGCTCCGATCTGCGAGGGCGGGGACGTTTAACGCGACCCCGAAAAACACATTGCGTTAGCGCAATCCGCTAGCGCTAGGCGTTAAACGGATTTCACTAACGCAATCTGAATCTAGCCTTACTTTGATTTTTACCGGTTATTAAAAATCCTGGCTGTGCTAAAGAATTTGTATTTTAATTGATTTATTGACGGATATTGGCACAGTGTCTCGTACAGCAGCTTTCTCTTCCTCTATTGGGTGTAGCGCCAGTGTGGTTTTGTATTTATATTTGAATTTTATAGTTTGCGGCTAGTTGCCAAGTTTATCAGCCACTTTATCAGAAGTGTCCAGTTACCTAGGCAATGAGCACAGCGCTTACAAGCTCTAGAGCACAGGATTGTCCTGAAGTTATCACAAAAGTTTGCTTTGGGGGTGTGGTTAGGATAACTAGGGGTGGGGTTAGGATGTGGCTTACACGGTGTTGATTTGTTGCAATGGTTTCCATGGTGGAGTCTCTGGAGAAGTCGCTTTCCAGCTGTGATGTAAATTATTACTGCCCTGAATAGTGTACAAATACATTATAAGCATCATACGCACCCTAGTGGTCAGAACCGGTACTGCTGCTCAGAACTTTACCCATTATTAGATTGCATTTTAGGCAATATGCACACATTCCGGAATCGTGTGCGGATTTTTCCGCAACGTTTTTTATTTACAGCGTTTTTTGTGCAGATTCCACCTGCGGTTTTACAACTGCGGATTCCTATTGAGGAGCAGGTGTAAAACGCGGAATCAACGAATCAATCAAAGAATTGACATGCTGCGGAAAAATTCAACGCTGTGTTTCCGCGCGGTATTTTCCGTACCACGGGCACAGTGGATTTGGTTTTCCATAGGTTTACATGGTACTGTACACTGAATGGAAAACTGCTGCGAATCTGCAGGCAAATCCGCAACGTGTGCACATACCCAAAGAGTAACTCAACATTTTTTTTATAATTTTGTCTAGGAAAGAAAACAATGAAAAATTGCAAATCATTTGCTTAGAGGGTTTGTCTTCATTCTTGATTTTATGCAAGTGGCTTCCAAACTTCGGCGTTTCTCCAGTCTATTTGTCTTTGGCTGCATTGATACCAGAACGTGCTCATTATCAGTACAGACGCTGGCAGTGATGGGTCAGCACCGGTGTCTCACTTTCTGTTCTGATAAGCCCAACTGTAAACAGAGGAAGCAGCTGCTGACAATCACTGCCAGCGACCGTACTCCAAGTGAGTGTGATCTGATAAGAATGGAGCTGATGCCGGAGAAAAGAAGCCATTTCCATGCATTTTTTTTTTTTTTTTTTTTTTTTTTTTTACAGTGATGAAGACAAATCTCCTAATAAAATGATTTGCAAAGTTTCAGAACTTTTCACACTGGACAAAATAATAATAAAGTGTAACGACTGTTTACATTTATAGAACACTAGATGGTGGCCCGATTCTAACGCATCGGGTATTCTAGAATATGCATGTCCACGTAGTATATTGCCCAGCCACGTAGTATATTGCCCAGCCACGTAGTATATTGGCCAGCCACGTAGTATATTGCACAGCCCATGTAGTATATTGGCCAGTCATGTAGTATATTGGCCAGTCACGTAGTATATTGGCCAGCCACGTAGTATATTGCACAGCCCATGTAGTATATTGCCCAGCCACGTAGTATATTGCCCAGCCACGTAGTATATTGCCCAGCCACGTAGTATATTGCCCAGTCACGTAGTATATTGCCCAGTCACGTAGTATATTGCCCAGCCCATGTAGTATATTGGCCAGTCACGTAGTATATTGGCCAGTCACATAGTATATTGCCCAGCCACGTAGTATATTGCCCAGCCACGTAGTATATTGGCCAGCCACGTAGTATATTGGCCAGCCACGTAGTATATTGCCCAGCCACGTAGTATATTGCCCAGCCACGTAGTATATTGGCCAGTCACGTAGTATATTGCCCAGCCACGTAGTATATTGCCCAGCCACGTAGTATATTGCCCAGCCACGTAGTATATTGCCCAGCCACGTAGTATATTGCCCAGCCACGTAGTATATTGCCCAGTCACGTAGTATATTGCCCAGCCCATGTAGTATATTGGCCAGTCACGTAGTATATTGGCCAGTCACGTAGTATATTGGCCAGCCACGTAGTATATTGGCCAGCCACGTAGTATATTGGCCAGCCACGTAGTATATTGGCCAGCCACGTAGTATATTGGCCAGCCACGTAGTATATTGGCCAGCCACGTAGTATATTGGCCAGCCACGTAGTATATTGGCCAGCCACGTAGTATATTGGCCAGCCACGTAGTATATTGGCCAGCCACGTAGTATATTGGCCAGCCACGTAGTATATTGGCCAGCCACGTAGTATATTGGCCAGTCACGTAGTATATTGGCCAGTCACGTAGTATATTGGCCCAGCCACGTAGTATATTGGCCCAGCCACGTAGTATATTGGCCCAGCCACGTAGTATATTGGCCCAGCCACGTAGTATATTGCCCAGCCACGTAGTATATTGCCCGGTGACGTATGTAACAGGTTAAAAAAGACTTAAAATAAAAAATAAACATATACTCACCTTCCGAGGGCCCCTTGTAGTCCTGGCGCTTGTGTGCGGTGCACGCGGCAGCTTCTGGTCCCAGGATTGGTATGAGTGCAGGATCTGTGATTACGTCACGGTCACATGACCACGTCATGGCAGGTCCTTCTCGCATAGCATCCTTGGCACCGGAGCCTGCTACTTGCACAGCCGAGAACAGGGCGCGACGTCGGAGGGTGAGAATAACGTTTTTTTTTTTTTATTCTTATTTGTAACATTAGATATTTTTACTATTGATGCTCCATACACAGCATCAATAGTAAAAAGTTGGTCACACAGGGTTAATAGCTGCGTTAATGAAGTGCGTTACACCGCGGTCCATTAACGCTGGCATTAACCCTGTGTGAGGGCTGACTGGAGGGGAGTATGGAGCGGGCACTGACTGCGAGGAGGAAGGAGCGGCCATTTTGCCGGCGGACTGTGCCCGTCGCTGATTGGTCGTGGCAATGGTCATGGGTGTTTTGCCACGACCAATCAGCGACTTGGATTTCCATGACAGACAGAGGCCGCGACCAATGAATATCCGTGACAGACAGAAGGACAGACAGAAAGACGGAAGTGACCCTTAGACAATTATATAGTAGCTGTGGGGTTTTGCGCATTTCTCAGGCAGTGGTTGCATGGCGGGACACGAGCCGCAGCAGCTTCCACGCTTGTATTTCTGCTTCCCGTTATGTCTTGAGTGATTATCACGGCGGATCATTAGGAATTAGGTGTCTCCTCACTTGTTTGTCAATTACCCCCTAACACCTGCTGCCACGATTCAGCTCCATCAGACGCCACATTAACAGCTCACACCTCGTAGGCTGCAGAATAAAGCAGGAAGGAAACGCCGTCTATAATCTGTGCTGGTAAATGCTTTCCCTAATCTCAAGAAGCGGGAAGAATGACAAATCTCATCCCATAAAGCGCCCGGCCGCGACGCCAAAACTAATTACATCTGGATCACCGCTAAAGGGTTTGTGTCATGTTACCTGAGCTGGAGCACGGCGCTCACCTGCCTCCCTGCTTCCTGCCTGCTCGGGGGAAGGGCGCTGATGATGATTGACAGTTCGGACCATGGTTGTAGAAGCACAGGAAGTTTTACCTCTGTACCATCGGAGGAGCGTAGGGGTTTCTGAAGTCACAGGCTGCACGATCCGGCCAGCTTCCGAGCAGCGCTTGCAAGCTTTACGGCAAAGAGCTTGTAAGTGCTGCACTGCTTGCTCAGGAGCCCACAAAACTTTCACAGACTGCAGCAGTGGCTGATAAGTTAGGAAAAAAGTAGCGGACAATGGAATTATGTTTAATAACCAAATTGCAAAGTGGCTTGTTTTTTCTTCTTCTATAGAAGCAGTTTACAGCTTTATCCGTTCACGAAATCGGAAATAAAGCGTTACATTGTATCCAGCAGTATAACTGGCCGAGCTGTAACATGGTTCTAATTCTAAGGGTGCGACAGTCGTGCAATAGGCGCTTATTTCACCAATATGTGCGAGCAGGAGAACCGCATGCATGCCGCCATATTATCCCTGCATTGTTGGCACCTTATGTATAGCTGCGATTTCATGGCGGTATTACTGGCATTGATACTATGGGGGACTATGTCTGCGCTGCTTTGCCATATGGAGCAGCACATGAATTGTCTACGGACTATTTCTGCTGTATCTGTCTTTGAAGTTGGAAACAATAGCGGAGTAAACTACATTGTTTCTGACTTCCAAGATGGATACGGCAGAAAAAAAGTAACATCTTGTGGACCCTGTCTGATGATTGGGGGACACATTCACATCCTGTTTTGAGGGGGTTCAGGTGAAATCCCTGATAGGGTCACAAACGCATGATGTGAATATCCACTCTTGTTTTAGTAAAGTCTGAAAAAGCTTTTCCAGAATGAGAAATAACTCTCAAAAGGAAGAAAAGAATTAATAGTGACAGAAGAGGGGTCCGCAGGCCAGTGATTTGTCCTGAGGGGCATTGGTTAATATGGAGTCACAGGACGCACAGCCCCAGTGCAGCTCGCGGCTGTGTGCTTGCCGTTTTCTATGGGATGTGTACTTTGGTTTCTCTTATTTGCGTTTGTGGATGTTTTTGTGGAAATTCTGCATTCCTCGTGTTGTTGGATGGGTGGGGGAATGTTTTGTTATAATCCTGGGTTTTGTCTACAGTAACTAATAAAACAAATGTGCATTTTACTGGTATTTATCGTAGCTCCTTTAAATGGATTTCACCTTTTGCACTTGGTTTGACAAGAACTGATCTGCGGCCTCAACCTGCATCTGCTCACAGCAGCACAAACCCCTCTGCTGCCCTGGACTCCGGACTTGTGGCTGACACTAGGAATTTCAGGGCCCCATACTGGCAACATTTCCAGACCCGCCCAAGACTCCACCCCGAACCTTCCACTCTCGCCGCCCACTCCTGTAAAAACTCCACTTCTGCACCACATCCTCACCAATCACACATTCTCATCACCAGATCACACATATAGCCAGCAGCTTTTGTTTTTGGCTAAAAGACTTTTTAAGGCCATGTTCACACAGTGCGTTTTTTTTCTGCGGAACCGCAGCGTTTTTGCCGCTGCGGTTCCGCAGCTGTTTTCCATGCAGGGTACAGTACAATGTACCCTATGGAAAACAGGAACCACTGTGCACATGATGCGGGAATCGGGGAAAAAAAGCCGCGCTGAATAGCCCCGGTAAAAAAGAAGTACCATGTCACTTCTTTTTTCGGAGCCGCAGCGGTTCTGCACCCATAGACCTCCATTGTGAGGTCAAACCCGCAGTAAAACCCGCAGATCAAAAATATATCTGCGGGTTTTATTGCGGTTTGTGGTGCCAAACCGCTGCAGCAGGAAGTGCGGGGAAGCGGGCGGAAGTGCGTGGGCAGAGTGTGGCTGCCCCGATCCCACCCCCCCATGCTCCGATGCCCCCCTGTGCTCCGATGCCCCCCCCCCCCCCCCCGTGCCCTAATCTCCCCCCCCTTATACTTACCCGGCCTCCCGGTGTCCGTCCGGCCGTCTTCTCCCTGGGCGCCGCCATCTTGCAAAATGGCGGGCGCATGCGCAGTGCGCCCGCCGAATCTGCCGGCCGGCAGATTCGTTCCAAAGTGCATTTTGATCACTGAGATAGGTTATATCTCAGTGATCAAAATAAAAAAAAAAGTAAATGACACCCCCCCCCCCCTTTGTCACCCCCATAGGTAGGGACAATAATATATATTTTTTTTTTCCCCACTAAGGTTAGAATAGGGTTAGGGTATTTTCAGCCATTTTAACCCTAAAAAAACTTCCTAGAAAACACACAGACTCTGCATAGAAAACTGCATAAAAAAAGGATCAAAAAACGCACCAAAAAAGCACAAAAAAAGGACCAAAAAAAGGACCTGCGTTTTCTGCCAAGAGCTGCGGTTTCAGTCCTGAAAAAAAAAAAAGGATGGAAATCAGGAACGTGTGAACATACCCTAAGTCGCCACCACAACAAGGTAGACTCTTTTGGCCGGACCCTACTCTACTCTCACCTATTAAACATTTCTTAAAATAGTCAATACACTTTTGAGATATACTTTTATATATTTTTCTTTAAGAGAATGAGTCACATATATTTTTGAATATGACCAATAATACCATATACAGTACATGGAACAAATACAGCCACACCATGGCCTGACTACGTACTACCACCACACAGTGACCAAATAATATCACATACAAGGCACAAATATTGCCACACCATGACCAGACAACATATTAAAATCACAGTGACCAAATATTACCACATAAAAGGGGAAAAAAACCACACCATGACCAGACCACATATTACTACCACATAGTGACCGAATAATACCATGTACAAGGAACAAATACCATCATACCATAACCAGACCACATATTACCACCACATAGTGATCAAATAATACAATACTGATCATTAATAAAATAACAAAATACTAAGTGACATTATACACAGGAGCTCTATATATAGTTTGTGTACAGGTAATACAGCAATAACCAGTGACGTTATACACAGGAGATCTGTATATAGTGTCAGTGTACAGGTGATACCATGATCACCAGTGACATTATACACGGGAGCTCTGAATATAGTGTCAGTGTACAGGTAATTTAGGGATCACCAGTGACATTATACATAGGAGCTCGGTATATACAGTCAGTGTACAGGTAATACAGTGATCACCAGTGACATTATACACAGGAGCTCTGTATATAGTATATAGTGTACAGGTAATATAGTGGTCACCGATGTCATTATACACAGGTGCTCTGTATATAGGGTCAGTGTACAGGTAATACAGTGATCACCAATGACATTACACATAGGAACTCTGTATATGTCACTGTACAGATCATAGAGTGATCACCAATTACATTATACCCAGAAGCTCTGTATATAGTGTTAATGTACAGGCAATACAGTGATCACCGATGACATTTTACACAGGAGCTCTGTATATAGTGTCCGTGTACAGGTAATACAGGGATCACCGGTGACATTATACACTGGACCTCTGTATATAGTATACAGTATATAGTGTCGTTGTAGAGATAACACACTGACATATCAGTGACGTCTCTAATTGAAGTCCTTCACCTTTCTTTTCTTCATCCAGAGCAGATCACCATCACTTCTTCCAGTTAGGACTCGTCTCTGCATAAAATAACACACAGTTATCTGGAGCCCCACTTCCAGACCCCATTGCCCACTTTTTCCCTTTTTTCTACACTACGCAGCTGAATACAGACTGTACAGGTAATACAGTGATCACTGGTGACATGATACACAGGAGCTCTGTATATAGTGTCAGTGTACAGGTAATACAGGGATCGCTGGTGACATTATACACAGGAGCTCTGTATATAGTGTCAGTGTACAGGTAATACAGTGATCACTGGTGACATTATACACAGGAGCTCTGTATATAGTGTCAGTGTACAGGTAATACAGGGATCACTGGTGACATTGTACACAGGAGCTCTGTATATAGTGTCAGTGTACAGGTAATACAGTGATCACCAGTGACACTATACACAGGAGCTCTGTATATAGTTTCAGGGTACAGGTAATACAGGGATCACCGGTGACATTATACACTGGACCTCTGTATATAGTATACAGTATATAGTGTTGTTATAGAGATAACACACTGACATATCAGTGACGTCTCTAATTGAAGTCCTTCATCTTTCTTTTCTTCATCTAGATCAGATTGCCATCACTTCTTCCAGTCAGGATTTGTCTCTGCATAAAATAACAGAGTTATCTAGAACCCCGCTTCCAGACCCCATTGCCCACTTTTTTCCTTTTTTCTACACTACGCAGCTGAATACAGACTGTACAGGTAATACAGTGATCACTGGTGACATTATACACAGGAGCTCGGTATATAGTGTCAGTGTACAGGTAATACAGGGATCACCGGTGACATTATACACAGGACCTCTGTATATAGTGTCAGTGTACAGGTAATACAGGGATCACCAGTAACATTATACATAGGAGCTCTGTGCATAGTATATAGTATATAGTGTCGTTGTACAGATAACACACTGACATATCAGTGACGTCTCTAGTTTAAGTCCTTCATCTTTCTTTTCTTCTTCATCCAGAGCAGATCGCCATCATTTCTTCCAGTCAGAACTAGTCTCTGCATAAAATAACACACAGTTATCTACAGCCCCGCTTCCAGAGCCCATTGCCCACTTTTTCCCTTTTTTCTACACTACGCAGCTGAATAGATGTGCATCCACCATTAATATATAATTAGATATTATGCAACCCACCATTCCAAATTTAAATTATAATCCATCACTGTGCCCCCACTATCTGTACATAGCCACTTCCCTCACCTACTAAATATATAAATTAATTAGGCCCTGTACTTTCTCCCAATTCAATAAGTCACACTCAGTCATCCTCAGCGCCCCCATTATGTTCCTCCCGTACCCACGATTCATTATATTTACATTATCCTTCAGCCACAGTTAATTGTCATGTATTCTCTCTCCCTTCTCCACCCTCTATTCATTATCAACTTCTCTCCCCCACATTCAATACATCATTTACTCTCCCCCATTGACAAGTCTCAATACATCATCATTTACTCCTCCCACCCTCAAGATTCATCATTATTTGCCCGTCCCAAAGTCATTTTTTGCTCTCCCCACCCGCCTACCTTTGATTCATCATGTGCAGTCCTTCTCCCCCACCCTCACTTCATCATGTGCAGTCCCCCTCCCCCCTCTTCAACATTTGCCCCCCACTCATTTAATCATTTGCAGTCCCCCACTCACTTTTTAATTTGCAGTCCCACTTGCCCCAATTCATCATTTGCAGTCCCTCTCCCGCCAACTTCATCATTTGCAGTCCCCCTACTCACTTCATCATTTGCAGTCACCCTACTCACTTCATCATTGGCAGTCACCCTACTCACTTCATCATTGGCAGTCACCCTACTCACTTCATCATTTGCAGTCCCCCAAACACATCATCATTTGCAGTCCCCCAAACACATCATCATTTGCAGTCCCCCAAACACATCATCATTTGCAGTCCCCCAAACACATCATCATTTGCAGTCCCACCTCTACCGTCACCCATTTAATTCATTTTATGAAGAAAATAAAAAAACAAATAAACGTTTTTCATACTGACCTCACTGACGATCCCTTGCAGGCGTAGCTCTGCTTTTGGTGTCATAGTACAGGATGGTGCGTACGCGCCGTCACCTGACCGGAAGTTCAGAGGGAGTGGGAGCTGCGTAGCCGTCTGGGTTAGACAGCCATGGCGCTCTGAGAACGCTCCCACCTCCGAGGTGTGCACCGCACACAGATCTTCATTGTATGATGGGGCCTGGTGAGGAGAAGCACAAGAGGGGGAGCCCGGGCCATCCTCTGTACTGCTGCTCACCGGGCCCCATACAGCAGTAAGGGCAGTAATGCCCTGATGGCGGCCCTGTCTGGTCTCACAATTCCTACCTGCACTGATGGGCCATGTTCACACGTTCAGTATTTTACATCAGTATTTGTAGCCAAAACCAGGAGTGGGTGATAAATACAGAAGTGGGGACGAGTTTCTATTAGACTTTTCCTCTGATTGTTCCTTTCCTGATATTGGCTGCAAAGACTGATGTAAAATACTGAAGTGTAAGGCTATGTTCACACATTGCGTTTTTGCCGTTTCTTTTCCGCAGTCAAAACCTGCTCTCTTGGCAGTAAACAAGATGCTTACAAAAAGCAGATTTTGCTGCGTATTTTCTGCGTTTTTGTTGTCTCTTTTCCATGCTGATAAAGTATAGTCCCCCCCACCCCCCAAAAAAAAAATAAAAAAATCATGATGGAACTTCCTTAAGGCTTTTGCACCAAGAACAGCAAAACCTGATACCTGCAGTTTTTGCTGTGTTTTTGCATTTATTTTCTGTGGGTGAAAAAACTCTGCAAAAACCGCTTAAAGAAGTGACCTGCTGCTGCAAAAAAAACAAAAACAAAATAAGGCATCAAGAAAGCAACATGTGAATATAGCCTAAAGTGACCCTACAGAATGTAGCAATCCCAGCAGGAAAAAGCTTTGTGCCACAACTCTGCTTTTTTTTTATAGGGGATTCTCTAGAATGAAACACTGTACCAAACCAGCTGCTGTTTGTGAAGGACTGCATTGCCCAGGTTTCTTGTCTTTGGGTTTAGACAAGAGTGATCTATAAAATGGTGAGACAATGAAATACAAAGTATGTTATAAGGTTGCAGAACTTCCTGAAGAATTCTTGGACAGTTGGGGACTCCACTTTGGACTTTCCCCGCTTATGAGATTTCCCAACGATCAGCTGTAATCTGTAGACAGTTCCTTGCATCGCCTCCAACAGCAGTTCTGGAGCATTACTCCGAGCCAAGTCAATATTCTGATCTATACGGATCCTCCATGGACGGCGGACATGCACAGGAGCCCCGGGGTGTTTGCTGCGGTCCCCAGCTAGGGTGACTTCATGGTACAATCATGGCCTCATTCAGACGCTGTGAGTCACCTCTTTGTTCTCGTTGTGATTTTTAGAACACGTGCCCATTATAACCTATTGGACTCTTCACATGTCTGTGACTTTTAGCGGATCCAAAAAATCACGGAGACTTGTCCATTTTTCAGTTTCAGATAAAAATTACAATTGTATGGGTCCTTTAAAATGATGGACCGCTCACAGACGGTATCAGAATACTGTCCATGATTAGCAGGGCAATGAGTAGAAGTTTAGCAATTTCCTATATTTTTTTTTTTTTTTTTTTATATGTGAAAATGACTGATGAAACTGATGGTAATGTCTGACACCTGACCTCTCACTGATGACTGACTACTGGCCTCTCACTGGTGGCTGACGACTGGCCTCTCACTGGTGGCTGACGACTGGCCTCTCACTGGTGGCTGACAGCTGGCCACTCACTGGTGGCTGACAGCTGGCCTCTCACTGGTGGCTGACAGCTGGCCTCTCACTGGTGGCTGACGACTGGCCTCTCACTGGTGGCTGACAGCTGGCCTCTCACTGGTGGCTGGCAGCTGGCCACTCACTGGTGGCTGACAGCTGGCCACTCACTGGTGGCTGACAGCTGGCCACTCACTGGTGGCTGACAGCTGGCCTCTCACTGGTGGCTGACAGCTGGCCACTCACTTATGAACAATGGAGCGTGGTTTTACGTGTGATAACAATCATGGAGGTGTGAAGCCTGTGACTAATGACCGCCATGTTTCCCTGTTAGGATTAATAATGCTTTATTGCGGCTGTAGACATTTTTGTTATTTTTCTCTCTGCCTTCTTATTATTATTGAGTACTGGACTGAGCAGCGGAGATCAGGAGAATGTGAACTAAATCCCAAAACATCCTCCATCCGCCAGCACTGGAGGCCTCAGCCCTGAATGGGTCAGATCCAGTCTGCGGCATTTCCCCATATTGTGGTCGCTCTTGTGGTGAATGTTGGAGCCGACCCCTCTGATAAGCACAAATCTCAGCTCCATCAACAATGCCAGGAACTCCAGCCCCTGATTGCAGGATCTGTGCTAAAGTCAGAGGTTTTCCAGGAAGTGGAGACTGGTGCCCAGGAGCGGGTACTGGGACCCTCCCGGTCATTGTATACTGGGCTACAGCAGGACTTGGCACAGTACACTGCACTACATCTGGGAGGAAGATATGGCTGAGCCAAAAGTTCTGAGACTGACACAAGTTTTGTTTTTCACATTTTGCCTCTTCAGTGTTTTCCGCTCTTCTGTGACTCCTCAATATTCCCATCGCTGCCCCTTATTCTCCGCACTTCTGCCCCTTATTATCCAGTGCACATGTTGCGGAAAAAAATGGGTGAAAACGCAGCGTTATTTTTTTCTGCAGCATGTCAATTCTTTGTGCAAATTCCGCAGCGGTTTACACCTGCTCCTCAATAGGAATCCGCAGGTGTAAAACTGCAGGTGGAATCCGCACAAAAAGCGCGGGTAATCTGTAGTGCGATTTACCTGCGGATTTTGCAAAAACAGTGCGGAAAAATCTACACACCAATCCGCAACGTGTGCACATAGCCTGAGAGACAAATTACTTAAGAGGCATATTCTACTTAATGATTTTGATGCGTCTTATCACTGGTGAGCGCCTTCATGTGTCAGGGACGGGAGTTAGGCTATGTGCCCATGTTGAGGATTTGTGTGCGGATTTTTCCTGTTTTTTGCAAAATCCGCACTGCATTTTATTTGCGGATTTACCGTGGATTTCCTGTGGTTTTTGTGCGAATTTCTCTTGCTTTTTTTACACCTGCGGATTCCAATTATGGAACAGGTGTAAAACGCTGCGGAATCCGCACAAAGAATTGACATGCTGCGGAAAATACAACACAGCATTTCCACACAGTATTTTCCGCAGCATGTGCACTGCGGATTTGGTTTTCCATAGGTTTACATGGTTCTGTAAACAGCATGAAAAACAGCTGCAGATCCGCAGCGGCAAATCCGCAATGTGTGCACATAGCCCAAGACTTCTGGTATATAAGAACTGCTGTCGCTTTTGAAAAATGTTATCGGAGAATGTCAAATTCTGGTGTGAAAAAGCCAAAACTCTGAGGGTATGTGCACACGCTGCGGATCCGCAGCTGCGGCTCCGCAGCGGTTTCCCATGCGTTTACAGTACAATGTAAACCTATGGGAAACGAAATCCACAGTGCACATGCGGAAAAAAACGCGCGGAAACGCAGTGGTTTACATTCCGCAGCATGTCAATTTTTTGTGCGGATTCCGCAGCGGTTTTACATCTGCTCCAATAGAAAACTGCAGGTGTAAACCCGCAGCAGAATCCGCAATAGAAACCGCAATAAATCCGCAGGAAAAACCACAGCGGTTTTGCACTGCGGATTTATCAAATCCGCAGCCGTCACAGATGTGCACGTGTGCACATACCCTGAAAATTTTTGCGTAACTTCACTTTTCAAAGTGCATTTCCTGATTTTCCTATTTTTTAAATTGTCATAAACCCTTTGATGAATCGGGGTCAATGATTTCAAGCACCAGCCCCTATTAAAGCCTATTAAAGATGACGAGAGGATCACAGAATAATGTGAGCCGATATTGTTGTGGCAGACCTGACATTCAGTGGAAATTAGGTTTTAGGAATACGGTAAGTTTGTTTTCTGACTGTAATTTATTGAATGTCCACTGATCACTCTTCATAAGCAAGGGGCTGCCCACATCTTGGACAACTCTTTCTTATGTTTCCCCAGTAAAAAGATAACACCTATACTCACCTCCGGTTTCGGTGCCGTTCCACGGGAGGACAACCCCTTTAATTCAATTTCCACATTTCCACTGAAGCGAGAAACTTGGAGAAAACCAAAATTTGTGTCTGTCTCAAAAGTATATAGAGGACACGGCGCTATATAGAGGACACGGCGCTATATAGAGGACACGGCGCTATATAGAGGACACGGCGCTATATAGAGGACACGGCGCTATATAGAGGACACGGCGCTATATAGAGGTCACGGCGCTATATAGAGGTCACGGCGCTATATAGAGGTCACGGCGCTATATAGAGGACACGGCGCTATATAGAGGACACGGCGCTATATAGAGGACACGGCGCTATATAGAGGACACGGCGCTATATAGAGGACACGGCGCTATATAGAGGACACGGCGCTATATAGAGGACACGGCACTATATAGAGGTCACGGCGTTATATAGAGGTCACGCCGCTATATAGAGGTCACGGCACTATATAGAGGACGCGGCAGTATACAGAGGTCACAGCACTATATAGAGGTCACGGCGCTATATAAAGGACGCGGCAGTATACAGAGGTCACGGTGCTATATAGAGGACACGGCACTATATAGAGGACACGGCGGTATATAGAGGACACTGCACTATATAGAGGACACGGTGCTATATAGAGGACACGGCGGTATATAGAGGTCACGGCGGTATATAGAGGTCACGGCGGTATATAGAGGACACGGTGCTATATAGAGGACACGGCGGTATATAGAGGACACAACACTATACAGAGGTCACGGCGGTATATAGAGGACACGGCGGTATATAGAGGACACGGCGGTATATAGAGGACACTGCACTATATAGAGGACACGGCGCTATATAGAGGACACGGCGGTATATAGAGGTCACGGCGGTATATAGAGGTCACGGCGGTATATAGAGGACACGGTGCTATATAGAGGACACGGCGGTATATAGAGGACACAACACTATATAGAGGTCACGGTGCTATATAGAGGACACGGCGGTATATAGAGGACACGGCGGTATATAGAGGTCACGGTGCTATATAGAGGACCATTCTTCCTTGCTGGCTGCGTGCAGAATGTTGCAGTAAATGATAAGCTGATATTACAGAGGCCCCCGCCCGTCATCTTCCGGACCCTCGCTGGGTGGGGTGTCAGCTCTTTGGCCCACGCTTCTTGTAGGGATTGGCCTGTGCTGTATTCCGCACCCTGCCTCCTCACACACCCCGAGACGGCAATAAAGACCCGTCTGTGGAATAACACCCAGAGGACAGGCGGCACCCTGCTCCACACACTTAAGCCCGTCATTACCTGAGGCCTCCTGGAGCTGGCACAACTTATTGCTGCCAGTCAGGGATGAGCATTAACCCTGGCAGTGCTGGCAGCCTGACGGACATTATTCAGGGCATACAGAGCAATAATGACTGCTGATCCTATAATCCTGGGAATATCAGTCAATCGCTAAACTAACAATTCACTAATGTGGTGTCATCCGAATAAGCGGGGCGAGGTCCAGCTCATCAGGAGGACTGTCCCTGCTACTTCTCTCCTGTCACAGCAAAGATTCTCCACAGCCAAGGTTTAGCTTGATTGGGATCGTTCAGTTTATGTAACTATGTGTTTATTCACACAGAACTTGTTCACATCGATTTTTGTGAGTGAAAATATCCACATAAAAAGTTCTTTAAAGATTTTTCTAATTTTAGCGACGTGCTTCATAGAATCCTAGAATGTTTGAGTTGGATGGGACCTCCAGGGTCATCGGGACCTCCAGGGTCGTGGTGTCCAACCCTTTGCTCAATGCAGGAGTCACTGAACCATCTCGGACAGATGTCTGTCCTGCCTCTGTGTGAAGACTTCCATTGAAGGAGAACTCACCACCTCTTGTGATTTCCTTTATTTTTTCAGTGTATGCCACGTTTCTTCTGCTGTCATACTTGGAGCTGTTTATTTCCAGCAGAACATCCCCACAAATACTGCTTCTTAATCCAAACTCAATGCTGAAAAACCCCAGCACCATGTGCACTGCAGGCAGGAAAAACAGCACCATGTGCACTACAGGCAGGAAAATAGCACCGTATACACTACAGGCAGGAAAAACAGCACCATGTGCACTACAGGCAGGAAAAACAGCACCATGTGCACTACAGGCAGAAAAACCGCACCGTATACACTACAGGCAGGAAAAACAGCACCATGTGCACTACAGGCAGGAAAAACAGCACCATGTGCACTACAGGCAGAAAAACCGCACCATGTGCACTACAGGCAGGGAATACAGCACCATGTGCGCTACAGGCAGGAAAAACAGCACCATGTGCACTACAGGCAGGAAAAACAGCACCATGTGCGCTACAGGCAGGAAAAACAGCACCATGTGCACTACAGGCAGGAAAAACAGCATGATGTGCACTACAGGCAGGGAAAACAGCACCATGTGCACTACAGGCAGGGAATACAGCACCATGTGCACTACAGGCAGGAAAAACAGCACTATGTGCACAACAGGCAGGAAACCAGCAACATGTGCACTACAGGCAGGAGAACAGCACCATGTGCACTACAGGCAGGAGAACAGCACCGTATACACTACAGGTAGGGAATACAGCACCATGTGCACTACAGGCAGAAAAACCGCACCATGTGCACTACAGGCAGGGAATACAGCACCATGTGCGCTACAGGCAGGAAAAACAGCACCATGTGCACTACAGGTAGGGAATACAGCACCATGTGCACTACAAGTAGGGAATACAGCACTATGTGCACAACAGGCAGGAAAAACAGCACCGTATACACTACAGGTAGGGAATACAGCACCATGTGCGCTACAGGAAGGAAAAACAGCACCGTATACACTACAGGTAGGGAATGCAGCACCATGTGCGCTACAGGCAGAGAAAATAGCACCGTGTGCACTACAGGCAGGAAAAACAGCACCATGTGCACTACAGGCAGAGAAAATAGCACCGTGTGCACTACAGGCAGGAAAAACAGCACCATGTGCACTACAGGCAGGAAAAACAGCACCATGTGCGCTACAGGCAGGAAAAACAGCACCATGTGCACTACAGGCAGGAAAAACAGCATGATGTGCACTACAGGCAGGGAAAACAGCACCATGTGCACTACAGGCAGGGAATACAGCACCATGTGCACTACAGGCAGGAAAAACAGCACTATGTGCACAACAGGCAGGAAACCAGCAACATGTGCACTACAGGCAGGAGAACAGCACCATGTGCACTACAGGCAGGAGAACAGCACCGTATACACTACAGGTAGGGAATACAGCACCATGTGCGCTACAAGTAGGGAATACAGCACTATGTGCACAACAGGCAGGAAAAACAGCACCGTATACACTACAGGTAGGGAATACAGCACCATGTGCGCTACAGGAAGGAAAAACAGCACCGTATACACTACAGGTAGGGAATACAGCACCATGTGCGCTACAGGAAGGAAAAACAGCACCGTATACACTACAGGTAGGGAATATAGCACCATGTGCGCTACAGGAAGGAAAAACAGCACCGTATACACTACAGGTAGGGAATGCAGCACCATGTGCGCTACAGGCAGAGAAAATAGCACCGTGTGCACTACAGCCAGGAAAAACAGCACCATGTGCACTACAGGCAGAGAAAATAGCACCGTGTGCACTACAGGCAGGAAAAACAGCACCATGTGCACTACAGGCAGAGAAAATAGCACCGTGTGCACTACAGGCAGGAAAAACAGCACCATGTGCACTACAGGCAGAGAAAATAGCACCGTGTGCACTACAGGCAGGAAAAACAGTACCATGTGCACTACAGGCAGGAGAACAGCACCATGTGCGCTACAGGCAGGAGAACAGCACTGTGTGCACTACAGGCAGGAAACCAGCAACATGTGCACTACAGGCAGGGAAGACAAAAATACAATCACACCCTGATATCTGTGATATGATTTTTTTATTCCAGAAAAATACACATTTCTTCTATGTAAATGAGCTGTTCAGGACTATGTGTGGGACATAGATCTCCCCGAGTCTGCGCCTCCAGAGTTTACTGTAAATGACGGGGCGTTACTAGTGTGGTGGTGATGGCCGCTCGCTGCTTTCCTGATCTGAACCGTAGAGCTGTGTGCGATTATCACTGACAAATCTGCAGCTTCCACCTCACGGGAACCCATACAATGCAGCAGAGCTGTAGAGCCGCAGCTGCTGATGTGTTTGTAAGGAGACAACCTTCAGTTCTGCTGTGTTGTGTTATTACATGTCTCACACTGGTATTGTCCCCAGTCATTTATAATAAGCTCTGGAGGCGCAGTATCGGGGAGATCTATGTCCAGCCCATAGATCTTAGCATCTCGTATACATATCAGAAAAACAAGGATCTCTCTGGAATAAGACATTGGATCACAGATATTAAGGTGTCATGGTATTCAGCTTCCTATAACCTGCAGCCCATTTAAATGGCTCAAGAGGGACGATCCTACTGACACATTCCCTTTAAGAAGCGCACAACACTTAATGAATTCAACCCATCATCTCAGTGGCCTGCCCCTCTCCATAAATGTTACTCTAGTCAGGGAGTGGAACAATATTTTAGGCATAAGAATCACTGACTTTCTTGCTGAATTTGAGACTTGGGTGAAGCCATGCCTCGCTCCGCCCTCCTATCATTTTGGTGGAGTTGCTTAAAACTGACGTGAAAACCAGGGGCAGACATCATTGGTGCGACCTGTACTGCTGCACAGAGGCCCAAGAGGTACAAGGCTCTATTTTCACCTACAAAGCAAGTAGAATTGTGCATTATAATGATCCATTAGACTACAAAGGGGCCATGTATTGTTCTTGCACAGGGACCCTCTTCTGTCTGTGCCGCCAGTGGTGGAAACGTCAAAAGTCACAACATTTTGGTTCAATGCTGGGTTGCGTAAACATTGTGACATTTCAAATCTCTTTCCACTAGTATTCTGGCGTAAAAGCTTTGATGAATTGGGGCCCAAGTGTGTCTTTTTATATTAGGTACTCTATATACTGTGACAAAGTCATTTGGTAAAGTTATGGAGGAAATATGTTTCACTGTCAGTGATGTAAGACCCAGGGATTTTTCCTCCAGCACAAGTGCTGCAAGGAATTAACATCTAATTTCTTTAATAGGCTAGATTTTATGTAGACATCCATAGAGCAGGTGGGAGGATGCCCACCTTATCTCCACCCTAGGGTGTGGTCTGGGGCTTAAGTAGGTTGCCTCCAGAGGCCGTAGTTGTTCAGTAGGGCTGCATAAGGGATGCCCCCTATGTGATGTATATACAGCAGTCTCGGTGTCTCCTATGTGATGTATATACAGCAGTCTTGTTTTCCCCTGTTTGATATATATACAACAATATCGTTGACCCCTGTGTGATGTATACACAGCAGTCTCGTCCCATATGTGATGTATAAACAGCAGTTTCAGCGTCTCCTATGTGATGTATATACAGCAGTCTCGGTGTCTCCTATGTGATGCATATACAGCAGTCTCGGTGTCTACTATTTGATGTATATACAGCAGTCTCGATCTCTCCTATGTGATATATATATGTATATACAGTAGTGTCTGTGTCCCCTATGTGATGTATATACAGCAGTATTGGTGTCTATGTGATGTGTATATACAGCAGTCTCGGTGTCTCCTATGTGATGTATATACAGCAGTCTCGGTGTCTACTATTTGATGTATATACAGCAGTCTCGATCTCTCCTATGTGATATATATATGTATATACAGTAGTGTCTGTGTCCCCTATGTGATGTATGTGCAGCAGTCTTGATGTCTCCTATGTGATGTATATACCGCAGTCTCGATGTCCCCTATGTGATGTATATACAGCAGTCTCGGTATCTCCTATGTGATGTATAGACAGCAGTCTCGGTGTCCCCTTTGTGATGTATACATAGCAGTCTCACTGTCTCCTATGTGATGTATATGCAGCAGTCTCGGTGTCTCCTATGTGATGTATATGCAGCAGTCTTGGTGTCCAATATGTGATGTATAAACAGCAGTTTAGGTGTCTCCTATGTGATGTATATACAGCAGTCTCGGTGTCTCCTATGTGATGCATATACAGCAGTCTCGGTGTCTCCTATGTGATGTATATACAGCAGTCTCGGTGTCTCCTATGTGATGCATATACAGCAGTCTCGGTGTCTCCTATGTGATGTAGATACAGCAGTCTTGGTGTCTCCTATGTGATGTATATACAGCAGTCTCAGCGTCTCCTATGTGATGCATATACAGCAGTCTCGGTGTCTCCTATGTGATGTAGATACAGCAGTCTTGGTGTCTCCTATGTGATGTAGATACAGCAGTCTCAGTGTCTCCTATGTGATGTAGATACAGCAGTCTTGGTGTCTCCTATGTGATGTAGATACAGCAGTCTCAGTGTCTCCTATGTGATGCATATACAGCAGTCTCGGTGTCTCCTATGTGATGTAGATACAGCAGTCTTGGTGTCTACTATTTGATGTAGATACAGCAGTATCGGTGTCTCCTATGTGTTGTATATACCGCAGTCTCTATGCCCCCTTTGTGATATACAGTGCAGACTAAAAGTTTGGACACACCTTCTCATTTAAAGATTTTTCTGTATTTTCATGACTATGAAAATTGTACATTCACACTGAAGGCATCAAAACTATGAATTAATACATGTGGAATTATATACTTAACAAAAAAAGTGTGAAACAACTGAAAATATGTCCTATATTCTAGGTTCTTCAAAGTAGCCACCTTTTGCTTTGATGACTACTTTGCACACTCTTGGCATTCTCTTGATGAGCTTCAAGAGGTAGTCTTGGGATTCCTCCATAGTGCAGTCTTAGGATCCCTCCGTAGTGCAGTCTTAGGATCCCTCAGTAGTGCGGCCTTAGGATCCCTCCGTAGTGCAGCTTTAGAATCCCTCAGTAATGCAGCCTTAGGATCCCTCAGTAGTGCAGTCATGGGATCCCTCAGTAGTGCAGTCTTAGAATCCCTCAGTAGTGCAGTCATAGGATCCCTCAGTAGTGCAGTCTTAGAATACCTCAGTAGTGCAGCCTAAAGATCCCTCTGTAGTGCAGTCTTAGGATCCCTCAGTAGTGCAGCCTTAGGATCCCTCAGTAGTTCAGCCCAGGATCCCTCAGTAGTTCACCCTTAGGATTACTCTTTAGTGCAGTCCCCAGGATCCTTCGGTAGTGCAGCCCCAGGATCCATCAGTAGTTCACCCTTAGGATCCCACAGTAGTGCCACCCCAGGATCCCACAGTATTGCAGCCTCAAGATCCCACAGTAGTGCAACCCCAGGATCCCTCAGTAGTGCGGCCTTAGGATCCCTCAGTAGTGCAGTCATAGGATCCCTCAGTAGTGCAGTCTTAGAATCCCTCCATAGTGCAGCCTTAGGATCCCTCCATAGTGCAGCCTTAGGATCCCTCAGTAGTGCAGCCTTAGGATCCCTCAGTAGTGCAGCCTTAGGATCCCTCAGTAGTTCAGCCCAGGAACCCTCAGTAGTTCACCGTTAGGATTACTCTTTAGTGCAGTCCCAGGATCCTTCGGTAGTGCAGTCCCAGGATCCTTCGGTAGTGCAGCCCCAGGATCCTTCAGTATTTCATCCTTAGGATCTCACAGTAGTGCAGCCTCAAGATCCCACAGTAGTGCAGCCCCAGGATCCCTCAGTAGTGCAGCCCCAGGATCCCTCAGTAGTGCAGCCCCATCTTCCTTATATTTTTCCCTTTAGCTTTGGGTAGGTTCACACAAGTCTGATTTTCACGGACTCTTAGGCCGGCGTCACACTCGGCGTTAGACAATACGGTCCGTAATTTACGGCCGTAATACGCAAAAAATTCCCCAAAATAGTGGTCCGTAGCTCCTCCGTAGGCAGGGTGTGTCAGCGTATTTTGCGCATGGCATCCTCCGTATGTAATCCGTATGGCATCCGTACTGCGATATTTTCTCGCAGGCTTGCAAAACCGACATACGGACATGCAATGGATCCATGCGCTCAAAAAATCGTAAAAACATATATACTGTCTATATATATATATATATATATATATATATATATATATATATATATATATATATATATCTATTCTATCTATTCTATGTGTACACATTTATTCTACCTATTCTACTGTAAGCTGTCAGTGTGATTTTACTGTACACCGCACTGAATTACCGGCTTTTCTATAGAACACCGCTGCGTATTTCTCACAAGTCACACTGCTGGTCCGTGTGTAATCCGTATTTTTCTCGCCCCGATAGACTTTCATTGGCTTTTTTTTTTTTTTTTGTGCAATACGGTGACAAACGCAGCATGCTGCGATTTTCTACGGCCGTAGAAGACCATATAATACGGATCAGTAACATACGGCTGATAGGAGCAGGGGCATAGAGAATAATTGAAAACTCGCCAGTGTGACGCCGACCTAATAGGAGAAGGTGGAGAATATACTTTTTTTTTTTTTTTTGATGATGATGACACTTGGATCGCATTCTGATCAAAATAATTGATCATTTTTATTCTCGTACATGAGAACTGTGGATGGTTTTAGTATAGAAATCTCTTACTACTTGGAGACAATCAGCAAGCAGGATAGGGATTGACCTTACTGCAGTTCACTTTCTATGTGAATTGATACGAGTCGCAGTACGGGGGGGGCGTTTGGCCACTTTCTGACTGTATGAAAGCAAAGTTCAGCTCCAGCCCCCACTGACCTGCACAATGTCACAGTATTTCTACAGCTTTATGTACTTCAGGGGTTAACCAGACAGATTTACCACTGAATAGAGAAATAGAAGAAGCGTTCCAGCAGTGAACAGCAGCTTGCTGATGGTTTCCTTTTGCTATTTATACGACGCAATAAAAAAATCTGTGCTATAAGCAAATCTCCAGTGAAGACAAGTGACGCAGATGTCGCCCTTCACATTACGGCAGAATGTAAATAACTATAATTACAACCTAGCGCCAGTTTTGGAAATTTCTGTTCCTTTTTTCTACAACCTATGAATTTGTGGACAATGATAACTTGGATTCAATGACCTTTCCTGTCATGAGTTGGAATAAGGCTACGTTCAGACTAGCGTTGTGCGCCGCTGCGTCGGCGATGCAACGCACAAAAAAACGCAGCAAAACGCACGCAAAAACGCTGCGTTTTGCAACGCGTGCGTCGTTTTTTGCCGAAAATCGGACGCAAGAAAAATGCAACTTGTTGCGTTTTCTTGGTCCGACGCTTGCGGCAAAAAAAGACGCATTTGTCGCAAAACGCAACAAACAAAAACGCATGCGTCCCCCATGTTAAACATAGGGGCGCATGACGCGTGCGTCGCCGCTGCGTCGCCCGACGCTAACCCGACGCACACTAGCACAACGCTAGTCTGAACGTAGACTAAGCTGGGCCCCCAGGAGCCCGGAGCGGCAGGACTTCTGCTCTGATGGAAGCTTCCTGCAGATCATCTCTTCTACATGAGTAACCGTTGGCCCGGCGTCCGCAGCATTACTCACCCCGCTAGTTATGGAGCAGCTCCGCGTCCTGCTCTATAATTTATCCCTGCACTTCATTGTTCTAATCCTGGAGAATGATGAGAGCACAAAATGCCATCGGAGGGGCGTACGGCTGATCTCTGCTCGCTGCGCCAATCACAAAATCAGCAGATTACTAGGATTAGGTTATATATTGTTACATTTTGTGATGTTAGTATATTGTTCCATTATTATGATGGTCGTCTATTATTTCATTGTTGTGGTTGTTGCTATTATTTTCTTGTTTTGTTTGTTATGATAAAGGGGCGTGGCCTAGAGGCGTGATGGCGTGACTCACTAATCACTGCTGTTTAACCCTTTCCTGTTTAAGGAGTGTGATCCAGATGGTGCACTACTTTGGGTGCCCATCAATGTTCTCCCCCCCACAATGTGATTGCGTAGTGCCGACAAGTTACCTTGTCCGCCGTGGCCCTGCTGCCATCTTGGTGCACCTGTGTGGGCTTCATTTACACTATATTATGCAATAATAAAGTATTGCACCTTCTAGAATGAGCAATCAAATAATTGCAGGTTCCAGTCCCCTCGGTGGAATAAAAAAATAAAGTAATAGAAAAAGTTATTAAAAAATTCTAAACGTTTGAATCTTCCCCTTTTGCCAGTTTATATAAATAAGTAAATAAATGTAAAAAAAAAAAAAAGAAATAAACCTATTTGGCGTCATCGTGTCTTTAAAACAATCTATCCAAATATACAGTGGCATGTAAAAGTTTGGGCACCCCTGGTTAAAATTACTGTTATTATGAACTAACTGTTGAAGAAGAAATGATCTCTAACAGGTCTAAAGTTACAGATGACACATTTCCTCTGTGTTTTGGGAAGAATAAAATATAGATACAGTATATATATATATATATATATATATATATATATATATATATATATATATATATATATATATATATATATATATATATATATATATATATATATATATATGTTTTATATTTTAAAAAATACAGAAAGGATAATGGAACGATTCAAAAGTTTGTGTGTTCAGATAACTTTGACCAAAGCTTTAGCCCATAACACTAGGACTACTGGTATAGTCATTTTGACTACTTACTTGCAGTAGTTCTAGTCAGGGTTCACGAGTCCAGTAGTCCCAGTGTTAATTACCCAGTTCAGGTTATGACTTGTTCACTATCATCAGTAGGAAAGGCCGGGTGACAAAAATGTCCCAGTTTTATAAAAACTCAGCCTCCTCTAACCTTGTGCCAAAAACAGCAGCCATGGGTTCTTCTAAGCAACTGTCTAGCACTCTGAAAATGGTGGAGGCCACAAAGCAGAAGAAGGCTACAAGGAGATAGCAAAGTGTTTTCAAGTTTCCCTTTCCTTGGTTCGTTATTAGGAAATGGCAGTTACTAGGAACAGTGGAGGTGTAGATCAGGTATGGAAGACCAAGCAAATTGTCAGCGAGAGCTGCTCGTAGGATTGCTAGAGAGGCAAATCAGAACCCCCGCTTCGATGCAAAAGACTTTCAGAAAGATTTATCAGACTCTGGAGTTGTGGTACATTGTTCTACTGTTCAGAGACACCTGCACAAATATGGCCTTCATGGAAGAGTCATCAGAAGAAAACCTCTCCTGCGTTCTCACTATAAAATTCAGCATCATAAGTCTGCAAACAAATATCTAAACAAGCCTGATATATTTTGTTTTGGAATCAAGTTCTGTGGACCAATGAGGTTAAAATAGAACTCTTTGGCCTCAATGATCAAAGTTATGTGTGGAGAAAAAGGGCACAGAATTTCAGGAAAAGAACATCTCGACAACCATTAAGCATGGGGGTGGATCAATCATGATTTGGGGTTGTGTTGCAGCCAATGGCACGGGAAACTTTTAACAGGAAGAGAAAATAATGGATTCGATGAAATTTCAACAAATTTTTGACGCAACCATAACATCATCTGTAAAAAGATGAAGGTGAAAAGAGGAAGAGGAACTGGAGCAAGTTCAGAGAAGAGCGACCAGAATGGTGACCGGTCTGCAAACCATGTCCTATGAGGAACAGTTACAGGATTTGGGAATGTTTAGCTGCAAAAAAAGAAGACTGAGAGGAGACCTAATAGCCGTCTACAAATATCTCAAGGGCTGTCACATTGTAGAAGGATCATCTCTATTCTCATTTGCACAAGGAAAGACAAGAAGCAATGGGATGAAACTGAATGGGAGGAGACACAGGTTAGATATTAGAAAAAACTTTTTGACAGTGAAGATGATCAATGAGTGGAACAGGCGGCCAGGAGAGGTGGCGAGTTCTCCTTCAATGGAAGTCTTCAAACAGAGGCTGGACAGACATCTGTCTGGGATGATTTAGTGAATCCTGCTTTGAGCCGGGGGTTGAACCAGATGACTCAAGAGGTCCCATACAACTCTATCATTCTATGATTCTATGGCTTCAACACATGGATAATGATCCTAAACACACGTCACTATCCACAATAGATGACCTCAGAAAGCACAAGATGAAGGTTTTACAATGGCCCTCACAGTTCCCTGATTTGAAAATCTGTGGCGGGACCTAAAAATAGCAGAGGCTGGAAGTTGCCCCAGGAATCTCACAAAACTGGAGGAATTCTCCAAGGAAGAATGGAGGAAAATCCCTCAAACAAGAATTGAAGACTCTTGTCTGACTACAAAAAGCGTTTACAAGCTGTCATACTTTCAAAAGGGGGCGCTACTAGGCACTAACCATGCAGGGTGCACAAACTTTTGAATTGAAACGTTTACCATTTTGTAATTTATAAAATGTAAAAGATAAAAATATACACTGCTCAAAAAAATAAAGGAAGTTCTAAAATAAAAAAAAATAAGTAAAATCCTGCTCACATGATTGCATCTTGAGGGTGTTCGGAGCACGGAAACGCCTTGTCAAGGGGCAAAGAATGCAGAAATGAGGGAAATCCAGCTCCACGAACTGTGATTCTTTTATTCACACAAAATATTTGGAGGATATACAGAGTCAGAATAGAACTTTACATGACAAGTGGCATCTAACCATAAAATCCAACATCCTAGATATCACTGAATGAAATATTCCAGTTGCAAATCTTTATTTATTACATAGTGGAATGCATTGAGAACAATAATAAAAATGATCAATGTAAATCACAGTTAATATCTCATGGAGGTCTGGAGTTGGAATGATGCTGAAAATCAAAGTGGAAGATCAAATTACCTGCTGATCCAACTTCAGTGGAAATGCCTCAAGACAAGTAAATGATGCTCAGTAGTGTGTGTGGCCTCCACGTGCCTGTATGATCTCCCTACAACGCCTGGGCATGCACCTGATGAGGCGGCTGATGGTCTCCTGAGGGATCTCCTCCCAGACCTGGACTAAAGCATCCGCCAACTCCTGGACAGTCTGTGGTGCAACGTGACATTGGTGGATGGTGGGAGACATGATGTCCCAGATGTGTTCAATTCAGGTCTAGGGAACGGGCAGCCAGTCCATAGCTTCAATGCCTTCATCTTGCAGGAACTGCTGATACGCTCCAGCCACGTGAGGTCTGGCATTGTCCTGCATTAGGAGGAACCCAGGGACAACCGCACCAGCATATGGTCTCACAAGGGGTCTGAGGATCTCATCTCGGTACCTAATGGCAGTCAGGCTACCTCTGGCGAGCACATGGAGGGCTGTGCGGCCCTCCAAAAAAATGCCACCCCACACCATTACTGACCCACTGCCAAACCAGTCATGATGAAGGATGTTGCAGGCAGCAAATCGCTCTCCACGGCGTCTCCAGACTCTGTCGCGTCTGTCACATGTGCTCAGTGTGAACCTGCTCTCACCCATGAACAGCACAGGGCGCCAATGTCCAGTCTGCCAGTCTTGGTGTTCTCTGGCAAATGATGGTCGCACTGCACGGTGTTGGACTGAAAGCACAGCACCCACTTGTGGATGTCGGACACTCATACCACCCTTATGGAGTCTGTTTCTGACAGTTTGAGCAGACACATGGATGTTAGTGGCTGCTGGAGGTCATTTTGCAGGGCTCTGGCAGTGCTCCTTCTGTTCCTCCTTGCACAAAAGCTGAGGTAGCGCTCCTGCTGCTGGGTTGTTGCCCTCCCACGGCCCCCTCCACGTCTCCTGGTGTTCTGGCCTGTCTCCTGCTATCTGCTCCATGCTCTGGACACCGTGCTGACAGACACAGCAAACCTTCTTGACACCGCTCACATTGATGTGCCATCCTGGATGAGCTGCACTACCTGAGCAATGTCTGTGGGTTATAGACACCACCTCATGCTACTGAACAGTACCTCTAGGGTTGAGCGCAATTACCAAATGCAAAAGTGATCGAAACAACAGACACAAAGGATGAGAACAGAGAAATGGCCTGTGGTCACCCCCAGCATAACCGTTCCTTTATAGGGTTGTCTTACTAATTGCCGATCATTTCTGCCTGTTGTCTGCTCCACTTGCACAACAGCAGCAGAGATTGATTCACAATCGGTGATGAACTGGACAGGATGATTTCACAGAAGTGATTGACTCAGAGTTACATTGTGTTGTTTAAGTGTTCCCTGTATTTTTTTTGCACCTAAAATACAAAGTAAATGTGTCATCTGTAACTTTAGACCTTTTACAGATCATTTCATCTTCAAGTTTCTTCATTGCTCACAATAAGGCAGCTGTCACACTATCAGTATGTGGTCAGTATTTTACATCAATATTTGTAGCCAAAACCAGGAGTGAAACAAATAGAAGAAAAGTATAATAGACACATCTGCACCACTTCTGTATTTATCACCCACTCCTGGTTTTTGCTACAAATACTGATGTAAAATACTGACCAAATACTGATAGTGTGACGGCAGCCTTACAGTAATTTTGACCAGGGGCGCCCAAACTTTTACATGCCACTGTAGAAGGAATTATCCTGCACAATTACTTAAAGAGAAAAATTCGAAACCCCAGGATTGTTTTTTCTTGGTTGTGGCATCTCCGCAAAAAAACACAATCAAAATATCACATGTATCCCAGAGTGGTGCCAATAATAACATCGCACTGCCGCATGGAAAACAGGCCCTCGCCCGGCTGCTTCCACGGGAGAATAAAAATGTTACAGGTCTCAGAAAATGGCGACATAAACCAATGTTTGTTTCACCAAGTTCTGAATTTTTACAAAAAATTTCTCCGTACCGTTGTAACTGTGCCGACCTGGAGATGATTTTTACTACACCGCGAACAACCTGTGTAAGAACAGTGTATGGGCCCATCGCAGTCCAATACCTGATCCTAATGTTTTGTATGTGGAAATGGGCCCCTGACCTCTCGGGCCCCTGTGCGGCTGCGCCAATCATATGTCTGCCCTTATCCAGGAGCCTAAACCCGCACACGGCGAGTCCTACACTCAGCTGGGGGTTTGTTACCATTGTATCCAATCTAAACAATACTCTGTGAGCTGATTAGGTCATTATCAATCCCATGTGATACAATGTATCAGGCTGGAGTCTGGCGGCTTCTCTCACAGAGCATTGTCTACACTGGATACAATTGTATCTGCAGCTCAGCTCACAGAGCATTGTCTACACTGGATACAATTGTATCTGCATCTCAGCTCAGCTCACAGGGCATTGTCTACATTGGATACAATTGTGTCTGCAGCTCAGCTCACAGAGCATTGTCTACACTGGATACAATTGTATCTGCATCTCAGCTCAGCTCACAGAGCATTGTCTACACTGGATACAATTGTATCTGCAGCTCAGCTCACAGAGCATTGTCGACACTGGATACAATTGTATCTGCATCTCAGCTCAAAGAGCATTGTCTACATTGGATACAATTGTGTCTGCAGCTCAGCTCACAGAGCATTGTCTACACTGGATACAATTGTATCTGCATCTCAGCTCAGCTCACAGAGCATTGTCTACACTGGATACAATTGTATCTGCATCTCAGCTCACAGAGCATTGTCTACATTGGATACAATTGTGTCCTCAGCTCACAGAGCATTGTCTACACTGGATACAATTGTATCTGCCTCTCAGCTCAGCTCACAGAGCATTGTCTACACTGGATACAATTGTATCTGCAGCTCAGCTCACAGAGCAATGTCGACACTGGATACAATTGTATCTGCATCTCAGCTCACAGAGCATTGTCTACACTGGATACAATTGTATCTGCCTCTCAGCTCAGCTCACAGAGCATTGTCTACACTGGATACAATTGTATCTGCAGCTCAGCTCACAGAGCATTGTCGACACTGGATACAATTGTATCTGCATCTCAGCTCACAGAGCATTGTCGACACTGGATACAATTGTATCTGCATCTCAGCTCACAGAGCATTGTCTACACTGGATACAATTGTATCTGCAGCTCAGCTCACAGAGCATTGTCGACACTGGATACAATTGCATCTGCCGCTCAGCTCACAGAGCATTGTCTACATTGGATACAATTGTATCTGCAGCTCAGCTCACAGAGCATTGTCGACACTGGATACAATTGTATCTGCAGCTCAGCTCAGCTCACAGAGCATTGTCTACACTGGATACAATTGCATCTGCCGCTCAGCTCACAGAGCATTGTCTACATTGGATACAATTGTATCTGCAGCTCAGCTCACAGAGCATTGTCGACACTGGATACAATTGTGTCTGCCGCTCAGCTCACAGAGCATTGTCTACATTGGATACAATTGTGTCTGCAGCTCAGCTCACAGAGCATTGTCGACACTGGATACAATTGTGTCTGCCGCTCAGCTCACAGAGCATTGTCGACACTGGATACAATTGTATCCTCAGCTCAGCTCACAGAGCATTGTCTACACTGGATACAATTGCATCTGCCTCTCAGCTCAGCTCACAGAGCATTGTCGACACTGGATACAATTGTGTCTGCAGCTCAGCTCACAGAGCATTGTCGACACTGGATACAATTGTGTCTGCAGCTCAGCTCACAGAGCATTGTCTACACTGGATACAATTGCATCTGCCTCTCAGCTCCGCTCACAGAGCATTGTCTACATTGGATACAATTGTATCTGCAGCTCAGCTCACAGAGCATTGTTGACACTGGATACAATTGTATCTGCAGCTCAGCTCAGCTCACAGAGCATTGTCTACACTGGATACAATTGCATCTGCCTCTCAGCTCAGCTCACAGAGCATTGTCTACACTGGATACAATTGTATCCCATCCTCACCTGAGATCAGGACTAGCGGTGCACAGGATGACTGCCGGGGAAAGAAAACAAGATTGTTCACCTTCACTGAGAGCAAGCAGAGATCTAATAAACTTTGTGCTTCAATATCTCCCCAGAATGTTAAAAAACTGGATCAGCGAATAATCTGCAATAATATCAAAGCAAATAAACCTCTTTACAGATTGTTAAATGAAAGTTCCTGAGATATGTGCGCGCTTCTTTCTCCCACTATTGTTATATCTCTGCTTGCTGTCAATGGAAGGACAATGTTATGTTTATATCTTGGGTCTGAAATTCCTGCTTAGACCAGTGTGGGCTTCTTGCATCTCTTGTCAGTTGGATGGGTTTTTCATTGAAAGGACATAGTGAAACATTCACTGACAGCAAGCAGAGATCTTATATGTAATAAGTCATTGAAATCTAATATATATACTAGAAAGTTGATAAACTTTTTATTCTCTGGTTGTGAATCTTACATGAAATCTCTGGATACTTTCATCCCTTGTGAAGTTGTAGGTCCCTGGCGACAACTAGTCATGGCGCACATTGCAATGGACACAGATGTTGTCAGCCATCCTCCGCTAGCCTAGAAGGCTGTGAAGTCACGTCCCCCACTAACCCCGGGGTAATAGAAGTGTCCCCCCATACAGCTCAGCTCTGGAGGGCCGTAGGTACCTATGGTGGGGTACAAAGATGATGGGAGATCCCAGCAGTAAGTCCCACCGCTGCATGCAGGGACTTCAGTCTGAGGAGGGGACGTTCACACTGGACAGCCCCTCTAATAACATTCACACTGGACAGCCCCTCTAATAACACTCACACTGGACAGCCCCTCTAATAACATTCACACTGGACAGCCCCTCTAATAACATTCACACTGGACAGCCCCTCTAATAACATTCACACTGGACAGCCCCTCTAATAACATTCACACTGGACAGCCCCTCTAATAACATTCACACTGGACAGCCCCTCTAATAACATTCACACTGGACAGCCCCTCTAATAACATTCACACTGGACAGCCCCTCTAATAACATTCACACTGGATAGCCCCTCTAATAACATTCACACTGGACAGCCCCTCTAATAACATTCACACTGGACAGCCCCTCTAATAACATTCACACTGGACAGCCCCTCTAATAACATTCACACTGGACAGCCCCTCTAATAACACAAGCTTCTGAGTTGTGGCATCGGTTTAGAGCCCGAGCGGCCATCATTGCAGGCGACGCTGAACGTGCGATTCTTCTTCTGATAATATTTGGTGTATAGAATTATATACTGAGCTGAGCCAAGGGCTATATGTGCGGAGGCGTCTGCCCGAGGGGGAGGAAGAGTATATAGAGTGTATATAGTGTATACTATTATCCTGCACGGCGGGATGGGCATCTCGTAATGTCTAGTAAATATTTCATCTTCATTGTTAAGTTGCAGTCCGCGATAATGGCAGGAAGAGCCGTAGCATGAGGGTGGGCTGAGAAGTGGACCGCATAAAGAAAGGTTCTATCCTACTGAAGACCAAATATCCTCAACCTTGCGCAAGTACGGTGGGGTGCTGCGCCGTGTAGAATTAGGGCTGCGCCGTGTAGAATTAGGACTATGCTCTTTACTGGAGATAGAGCTGTTCTATGCAGAACGGAGGACTATGTGGGGGCCTTTATTCTGTACTAGATGGTGGCCCAATTCTAACGCATCGGGTATTCTAGAACAGGGGTCCCCAACTCCAGTCCTCAAGGCCCACCAACAGGTCATGTTTTCAGGATTTCCTTTGCATTGCACAGGTGATGCAATTATTGCCTGGGCAAGACTAAGGAAATCCTGAAAACATGACATGTTGGTGGGCCTTGAGGACTGGAGTTGGGGACCCCTGTCTAGAATATGCATGTCCCCGTAGTATATGGATAATGATGATTCCAGAATTCGTGGCAGACTGTGCCCGTCGCTGATTGGTCGAGGCAACCTTTGACATCGTCGCCATGGCAACCATTATGCCATCTACGTCGATACTGTGCCCGTTGCTGATTGGTCGAGGCCTAGCGGCCTCGACCAATCAGACGCGGGTTTCTACGTCGATACTGTGCCCGTCGCTGATTGGTCGAGGCCTGGTGGCCTCGACCAATCAGAGACGCGGGATTTCCAGGACAGACAGAAAGACAGACAGACAGACGGAAAAACCCTTAGACAATTATATATATAGATATATATACTAGATTGTGGCCCGATTCTAACGCATCGGGTATTCTAGAATATGCATGTCCCCATAGTATATGGATAATGATGATTCCAGAATTCGTGGCAGACTGTGCCCGTCGCTGATTGGTCGAGGCAACCTTTATGACATCATCGTCGCCATGGCAACCATTATGACATCTACGTCGATACTGTGCCCGTCGCTGGATCAGAAACGTGAGATGTCTACGTCCTTTATGACATCATCGTTGCTGTGCCCGTCGCTGATTGGTCGAGGCCTGGCGGCCTCAACCAATCAGAAACGCGGGATTTCTACGTCGATACTGTGCCCGTCGCTGATTGGTCGAAGCCTGGCGGCCTCGATCAATCAGAGACGTGGGATTTCCAGGAAGAAAGACAGACAGACAGACAGACGGAAAAACCCTTTGACAATTATATATAGATGGAGGACTATGTGGGGGCCATTATTCTGTACTAGATTGTGGCCCGATTCTAACGCATCGGGTATTCTAGAACAGGGGTCCCCAACTCCAGTCCTCAAGGCCCACCAACAGGTCATGTTTTCAGGATTTCCTTTGCATTGCACAGGTGATGCAATTATTACCTAGGCAAGACTAAGGAAATCCTGAAAACATGACATGTTGGTGGGCCTTGAGGACTGGAGTTGGGGACCCCTGTTCTAGAATATGCATGTCCCCGCAGACTGTGCCCGTTGCTGATTTGGTCGAGGCAACCTTTATGCCATCATCGTCGCCATGGCAACCATTATGACATCTACGTCGATACTGTGCCCGTCGCTGATTGGTCGAGGCGAATTCGCGGCAGACTGTGCCCGTCGCTGATTGGTCGAGGCAACCTTTATGACATCATCGTCGCCATGCTGTGCCCGTCGCTGATTGGTCGAGGCCTGGCGGCCTCGACCAATCAGAGACGCGGGATTTCCAGGACAGACAGACAGAAAAACCCTTAGACAATTATATATATAGATGGAGCAGTATGTGGGGCCATTATTCTGTATGGAGCACTATGTGGGGCCATTATTCTGTATGGAGCACTATGTGGGGCCCATTAATCTGTATGGAGCACTATGTGGGGCCCATTAATCTGTATGGAGCACTATGTGGGGCCCATTATTCTGTATGGAGGACTACGTGGGGGCCTTTATTCTGTATGGAGCACTATGTGGGGGCCATTATTCTGTATGGAGGACTATGTGGGGGCCATTATTCTGTATGGAGCACTATGTGGGCCATTATTCTGTATGGAGGACTATGTGGGGCCCATTAATCTGTATAGAGCACTATGTGGGGCCCATTAATCTGTATGGAGCACTATGTGGGGCCCATTATTCTGTATGGAGCACTATGTGGGGCCCATTATTCTGTATAGAGCACTATGTGGGGCCCATTCTTCTGTATGGAACACTATGTGAGGCCCATTAATCTGTATGGAGCACTATGTGAGGCCCATTAATCTGTATGGAGCACTATGTGGGGCCCATTAATCTGTATGGAGCAGTATGTGGGGCCATTATTCTGTATGGAGCACTATGTGGGGCCCATTATTCTGTATGGAGCAGTATGTGGGGCCATTATTCTGTATGGAGCACTATGTGGGGCCATTATTCAGTATGGAGCACTATGTGGGGCCCATTAATCTGTATGGAGCACTATGTGGGGCCCATTATTCTGTATGGAGGACTATGTGGGGGCCTTTATTCTGTATGGAGCACTATGTGGGGCCCATTAATCTGTATGGAGCACTAGGTGGGGCCCATTATTCTGTATGGAGGACTATGTGGGGGCCTTTATTCTGTATGGAGCACTATGTGGGGGCCGTTATTCTGTATGGAGGGCTACGTGGGGGCCTTTATTCTGTATGGAGCACTATGTGGGGGCCATTATTCTGTATGGAGGACTATGTGGGGGCCATTATTCTGTATAGAGCACTATGTGGGGCTCATTCTTCTGTATGGAGCACTATGTGGGACCCATTATTCTGTATGGAGCACTATGTGGGGCCATTATTCTATATGGAGCACTATGTGGGGCCATTATTCTATATGGAGCACTATGTGGGAGCCATTATTCTGTATGGAGGACTATGTGGGGCCATTATTCTGTATTGAGGAAATGTGGGGGCCATTATTGTATATGGAGTACTATGTGGTGCAATTATTTTGTATAGAGCACTATGTGGGGCCATTATATTGTATGGAGGACTATGTGGAGCCCATTATTCTGCATGGAGCACTATGTGGGGCCATTATTCTGTATGGAGCACTATGTGGGGCCTATTATTCTGTATAGAGCACTATATGGGGCCCATTATTCTGTATGGAGCACTATGTGGGGCCATTATTCTGTATGGAGGACTATGTGGGGCCATTATTCTGTATGGAACACTATGTGGGGCCATTATTCTGTATGGAGGACTATGTGGGGCCATTATTCTGTATGGAACACTATGTGGGGCCCATTATTCTGTATGGAGGACTATGTGGGGCCATTATTCTGTATGGAGGACTATGTGGGGCCCATTATTCTGTATAGAGCACTATGTGGGGTCCATTGTTCTGTATGGAGCACTATGTGGAGGCCACTATATTGTGTGGAGGGCTGTGTGTGAATCATTATATACTGTGGGGAAAAAAGTATTTAGTCCGCCACCAATTGTGCAAGTTCTCCCACTTATAAAGATGAGAGGCTGTAATTGACATCATAGGTAGGCCACAACTATGAGAGTCACAATGAGAAAACAAATCCAGAAAATCAACTTGCCTGATTTGGAAGATTTATTTTGCAAATTATGGTGGAAAATAAGTATTTGGTAATTAACAAAAGTTCATCTCCATATTTTGTTCTATATCCTTTGTTGGCAATGACAGAGGTCAGACGTTTTCTGTAAGTCTTCACAAGGTTGGCACACACTGTTGGTGGTATGTTGGCCCATTCCTCCATGCAGATCTCCTCTACAGCAGTGATGTTTAGACCTTCTTTTATACATTCACCTATTATCCTTATCGGCTGTGTCCTTTTCCTTTTATAAGTAAATGTCTTAGTATATGTACATACTTGTTATACTAAATAATTATTTATTTTATTTACGTTAATCTTCACCTGAGCAAGTAACCTAGCCCTGAATTTCGGTCCGTACTGTATTTTTCGGACCATAAGATGCACTTTTTTCCTCCAAAGTTTGGAGGAAATTGTGGATGCGTCTTATGGTTGGAATGTAGCATGTGGGGAGGGGGTCAGCGGCTAGTGGGATCCAACTTGTAGGAGGCAGAAAAATGTCTCTGCTGAATCCAGCCTGGGGAAATCACATGGTCCGGATGATTAAAGTGCAGTGAATATTCATTAGCTGCGTCTGCACCCACCTGTCAGCTGAGCAGTGAGCAGCACCTGAATACTCCTTCACTAATACACACATGGTTGGATTCCTGCAGAGGCTGGGGAGATCTGTGTGCTGTGGAGGAGGAGGCAGCCGCAGGGGCCGGGGGAGACAATATGGCTTCATACCTGCCTGGCTGTGGTGTGCTGGATGCTGAGGCATATGGACCTGCGTGATGTCATGAAGAGGGCGGGCTGGAGCATCACATGACGGCACAGAGCCCTCCCTCTTCTGATGTCATCACAGGTCCTTCAGACACCGCACTAGACTCTGCAGGATTCCTGTTATGACCTGTGCTGTGTGCAGGCAGGGAGCGCTCTGTGTGTGCAGTCATGGGAGGCTCCAGCTTTTCACCTCACCACAGTGGCTGGCTGCCACAATTAAAAGGTTAGTCTTTACAACACACAATAAAGCACTCTGCCACACCTGTGGTGAACTATAACTCCCAGCAAGCCATAGTATCTGCAGGACATGCTGAGAGTTATAGTTCTCCCAATGGGATCTTAAAGCAGCACTCCAGTGTTATTTTTCAGTTCTGGAGTGGTGCTTTAAATATTAGCCCTGGTCCCCCATTCTTATACCCACCCTCCAGCGTCTTCATGCAGGACTTTACAGACACCACACTGGTCCCGCAGCTCCATTTTCTACCCGCAGCTTCCAACATAATAACATACTATTATATGTGTTATTATTATATATTATAGTATGTTATTACATTTTACCACATTTTTTTTTTGCTTCAAATATTTTTTTCCCTATTTTCCACCTCTAAAACCTGGGTGCGCCTTATAGTCCGGTGCGTTTTTATAGTCTGAAAAATATGTCCGGCGCCCCCTACTGGGTATTTCTGTGTTTATTTGTTCTGTACTGACATTTTAATGATTATTAATAAAAGTTTCTCTTTGTATTGAATCTTATGGTCCTCTTCGTTTATGTCCACTGTCTAATCACAGTTGGACATTTTGTTGTGATAATTGCTTTGAAGTGCCATTGCATAACAATTCTCAGGACAATTTGTTGGTAATTTCAGAGGGGAGCTGGTGTTGGATCCTTTCATGTCTTCGCCCTCTTGGGTCTTCACCTTTGCAGATCTGATATGTGCGGCTTCATCCCTTGGTGGCTGCTGTTTTTATTATGCAGTAGTTTGTCAGAAGGTTGGTGGGCATTACTGCTGCGGGCCCTATGGATTTAATTACACCCCATCTGCAGCATTTTCAGGTTATGATAGAGGGGTCTCTGTTCTCTAGAGGAAATTGCGGTAGATTCCGGGGGTCAATCAGGTGTATGACAGAGCGGCTGCTCTCACATTCCAGGATCCTGGTGGCGGTGTCTACTCCATGATTTAGTTGCCGGATGGTGTGTGGCGCCTCTTCTTGTGGGGTCCACCTGTAACAATACCTGGCACTGTCGTTGTGCGCGGTCATCCTGTGCACCCCCCTTATATCTGCGCTGAGCCGGAGACAGCAGTTTCCATCTTTTCTACTGAGGAGAACGAACCTTGTTACATTGATGACGGTCACTACACTACAGACTACTGTCTGCCGTGTGTCAGGTGTGAGCAGTGTCAGCCGCACAGCGTCGTGTGGAAGGATAATTAGGCATCAAGGGGGTGACGTGCCATATGGTGACACTGCGCGCTACCCTGAGCATCTGTGCTGCTTCTGTACTGCCAGCCAGTGAATATCCTCCCAGCTGGGCCACCTATGAATAGCGATGGATGATCAGCAGTTACAACCGCTGCAACCACATGAAAATTGCTAAATGTTTGCGCATCTTGAAATTTTGAAAATACCGTATTTTGCAACATTTTGCATTTTGATGCCACGTCCCATCAGCTCTGCCAACTTTAAGAAAAGTGGGAGCAGCTGGTGCGGCCCAGATCGTGACCAAATCCACCGACAAATTCATGGTAACTCACCGCACTGAAGTGGTGTAAGCTACACTGTGGTGGTACTCCGCCACAGTCTGTGCTGCTACTTGGCGGCATCGGGTGCACTGATACATGATGTCCCTTAGGTGCCCACTTGGATTCGGTGGAGAAAGAGGGAGAGTGAGAGGGGATCGGGGAAACCTGGTAATTGACCCAATAAATTACGCTGGTCCGAGTGCTGTCTGATACAAATAATTGGATAGCCCTCGCCCGATAACACGGTGGTGTGAGCGAGCCCTAAGGCGTAACCCGAAAACTTATCTGACCTCATCACAGCTGAGGGTTTGTTACGATTGTATACAGTGTAAACCTGGACTTCAGACCCATTGGCTTCACCTAAACTGCTACATTGTAACAAACTATCAGCGCAGGAGGAGAGTTGTGCTTCAGATGTATCCAGCTCACAGAGGATTGTCTGTCATGTAAAAAACACTTATGTCAGAGTAGTATTAGCAAGAGACTAAGTAAGGACTTAATTATCACTCTGTCAATTGGAAAGAACTTTCCAGCAAACAATGATTTCTTTACGTTCTTTCATTCAGAGATATTCTTGGTTCCCCGGTAATGCTCCGATCTCCAGACGCTGGCGATCAATAAGGTATGAGTCTTTAATGCCGCTGCCCGGAAGTGCGGGTGCAGCCGAGCTTCTCCTGAGGATTCATTTAATGACTAGTGACTATTTCATTGCCAGAAGGATACAGGTCTCGTGTATGTGATACAATGGGCAGCACGGTGGCTCAGTGGTTAGCACTCTTACTTTGGAGCGCTGGGGTCCTGGGTTCAAATCCCACCTAAGGGCAACATCTGCCCAGAGTTCATGTTCTTCCCATGTTTGCGCGGGTTTCCACACTCCAGAGACTGATGGAGAATGTAGAGTGTGAGCCCCAATGGGGACAGTGAGGACGTCAGTAAATCTCTGCAGAAAACACAGCAGACTATAAATGGCTTCACCCGACCACTAACCATGAGTGGAAAAAAAGTTTTGGTGTTATGATTCATATTCTCTGAAAAATGGCCAAGAAAGCAAAAATTCTGCCGGGGTATGTAAACTTTTCAGCACAACTGTATATAACGTGGTGATCGGTGTGTGCCGTACATGTGATATAACCAGGTGGTCGGAGTGCCTCGTACATGAGTGGTCCTCTGTGTGTACAGTGCAGCCCGGCCATTGTTACCAGCTGTGAGCTGATCGGCTAGTCATAGGGTCACCCAGGTCTGTAGGATGGCACAGCGTCCTGATCTATGGGTGCTGCATGGAGCGGAGCCTTCCTTTTTATTGAAGCTGTCCTCTTGACTTACCGCCGCCTCTACGTGATGTAATTAAGTCTGCCTCGTCGTTTGGTGTCCGGGCGGCTGCGCTGCGGCACCGTCTGGCCCCGGGAATCGCAGCGAAGCCTCAGAGACGCGTCTTCTGCCTGATCAGTCACTGGTGTCCCACATGGCCGCGCCCTGGGTCCATCTGATTGCAGCTGGCTACGACTCAGGGGGCGACAGGCGGCACCCGAGACCCCGGCGCTGGTATTGAGCTCCGTCCTTAAGTGGCTTCAGGAGACTCAGCAGATTTCACCCGTCAATTATTCATGATCCCAAAGCAGAAACTGGAAAGAGAAGACGACTCCAGTCAGTGCGAGCGGAGCGCAGCGTCCGGCCGGGTGCAGCCATGGCGGAGCACCTCCAGGTAGAGGATGGGCGGCCTCACAATGGGCTGTGCCAGTATGCCCAGAAGATCACGGCTTGCTTTGGAGTGAATGGTAAGAAGGACCGGGCAAAGCATGCGGGCAGCGGAAAAGGTGAGACTGGGGGCAGCGGAAAAGGTGAGACTGGGGGCAGCGGAAAAGGTGAGACTGGGGGCAGCGGAAAAGGTGAGACTGGGGGCAGCGGAAAAGGTGAGACTGGGGGCAGCGGAAAAGGTGAGACTGGGGGCAGCGGAAAAGGTGAGACTGGGGGCAGCGGAAAAGGTGAGACTGGGGGCAGCGGAAAAGGTGAGACTGGGGGCCAGAACCACACTTCATTCCAGAGGAAGTATATAATCTGATTACCAACTGGTGGTTCACAGATGTAGCAGAGCCGAATATACATGTAACCTCAAGGCGAACTGCTGTGCGATTCATGATCCCTCCATGGGCAGGAGTGTCACCTGCAGTCCTATGTAATACCACAGATAACACAGTGATACCTCTGAGTACAGATAATGTAGTAGATGTCACCTGCAGTCCTATGTAACAGTACAAATAACACAGTGATAACTCTCGGAGTACAGATAATGTAGTAGATGTCACCTGCAGTCCTATGTAACACCACAGATAACACAGTGATAACTCTGAGTACAGATAATGTAGTAGATGTCACCTGCAGTCCTATGTAACAGTACAAATAACATAGTGATAACTCTCGGAGTACAGATAATGTAGTAGATGTCACTTGCATGTAACACCACAGATAACACAACGATAACTGAGTACAGATAATGTCAGGTTTCCTCCGGTTGACAGGTTTCCTCCGGTTGACAGGTCGTCGGGTCTCCTCCGGTTGTCGGGTCTCCTCCGGTTGTCAGGTCTTCTCCGGTTGTCGGGTCTCCCCTAATTGTCAGGTCTCTTCCGGTTGTCAGGTCTCTTCCGGTTGTCAGGTCTCTTCCGGTTGTCAGGTGTTAGCCGGAGTATTACCACAGCAGCGCGTGTTACTTCATATAAGCAGCAGAATCCAACGTAAGGCAAACTGTGTTTAATATATGCAGCTTGAACTGGAACAAAATAAGAAAGCTTTGACAGTAACTACCGATATAATCTAGTCCATGTAACACATGTCTCTCTGTGAAGGAAACAGCAGCAGAATGATGCAATCAGTGAGAGTCCTCTGACCTTTTTGTACAAACTTTAACAATCACAGCATAGCTGACAAATGAACACTCATAGACATTCAATGCAGACTACAACAGGAATGGAGTTGTTGCATTTAAACTTATTCCAACACCCCCACTCAACAACTGCTTATCCTGTTAGTCCCATTGCAGTTCTGAATTCTTCAAACTTGGCTCTTGACAATGGCTTTGTCAAAACATCTGCTAACATCTTGTCAGATTCACAGTAAACAAACTTTAGAACTTCACGCTCTACTAAGTCACGCAAGTGATGATGTTTAACATCAATGTGCTTTGTTCTTGCACTTATCCTTTCACTGCTGGCGAGCTTGATACATCCTTGGTTGTCCTCATAGATAACAGTTGGTTCAGCTAGTGGTTTGCCGAATTCTTCCAAAAGTTGCTTCAACCAAATTAACTCTTGACTTGCATGAGCAGCTGATGTATATTCTGCTTCTGTAGAAGACAATGCAACTGACACTTGTTTTCTACTGGACCATGAGATTGAAGTGTGTCCTAACTTGAACAAGTAACCACTTGTTGATCTTCGATCACTTGAGTCTCCAGCCCAATCTGCATCTACATATCCTCTGAGAATTAGATCTCCTGATGCAGAAATCTTTAGACTTAACTCTTGGGTTGCCTTAAGATACTGAAGAAGTCTCTTAATTGCATTCCAATCTCTTTGGCGTGGCTTGCTTACACGTCGGCAGAGAATTCCCACTGTGGCTGAGATATCTGGACGGGTTGTGGTTGCTATGTATAGAAGTGCCCCCACTGCTTGTCTGTAACTGTCATTTGTGGGTAGCAGATCTTCTTCTCCTTCCAATTTTAGGTAAGATGGATCCATTGGAGTTGATATGCCTTTGGCTTCTGACATTCCAAACTGGTTTAGAACTGTGGAGATTTTAGAATTTTGATTAAGAAGAAAACTTCCATCTTCCTCTCTCTGGATTTGGATTCCCAAATAGTATGTCACATCTCCAAGGTCCTTGGTCTCGAAATGCTTGTTCAGAATTTGACCTAGTTTTGAAATTTCTCTCTCTTCTTGATGCGCTATTATTACATCATCCACATATAGAATAACATACATCCAATCTTGTGATACACCTTTTGTATACAAACATGGATCCGCTTGAGACCTTTTAAATCCTTCGTCGATTAACACTTTGTTCATCTTAGTGTTCCATGCTCTTGCTGATTGCTTAAGGCCGTAGAGAGATTTTTGCATTCTGCAAACAAGGTTCTCTTTACCCCTTTTAACATAGCCTTCTGGTTGAGTCATGTACAGCTCTTCTTCAATGTCTCCATGTAGAAAGGCTGTTTTGATGTCAAAATGTCTTACTTTCATCTGCTGAACAGCAGCTATGGATAATAAAGTTCTGAATGTAGTTTGCTTGGCAACTGGAGCAAAAGTAGCATCATAATCTTCACCATATTTTTGTGAATATCCTTTTGCGACCAATCTTGCTTTAAAACGGTGAACATTACCTTCGGAGTCATATTTGTTCTTAAAGACCCACTTACATCCAATTGCTTTCTTGCCTTGAGGTAGCTCTGTGAGCTCCCATGTTTTGAGCTTATGAAGGGATTCCATTTCTTCATCAGCAGCTTTTATCCATTTTTGCTTCTTATGAATAGGCAGTTTTTGCATTTCCTGCCATGACTGTGGCTCTTCTTCTGGAATTGATCTGACCATATAAGAAAGGCGTTTAGCTGGAATTCCTTTATTTGATCTTTCTGATCTTCTGATCTCCTGAGGTTGGCTTGGTTCTTCTGTTTCTTTTTCAGTACTTTCAGAGCATATCCAGACTTCAGTATTTTCTTTGAGATTCTCTTCAATGTCTGGAATCACTGACTGAAATTCTTGTTCCTTAGGTTGAATTATTTGCGTAACCTCATGAAATTTGAGCGATACTGAGTTTTCATCAATCACTACATCTCTGCTGATTGTTACTGTGTTGGTCTGTGGGTGCAGGATTCTGTATCCTTTCTGAGTTTCACTGTACCCCACAAGAACTCCTTCCTTTGCATGAGATTCCCACTTAGAACGTTTTTCTTTGGGAACATGCACAAAAGTTTTGCTTCCGAATATCCTGAGATGCTTCAGGTTGGGCTTCTCACAGTTCCATAGCTCATATGGAGTTTTACTTGTAGCTTTACTTGGCAGTCGATTTTGAAGATAGGTAGCAGTCATGATGGCTTCTCCCCAATATGTTGTAGGTAGGTTTCCATCAAATAGCATACTTCTTCCACTTTCACAAAGAGTTCGGTTCTTTCTCTCTGCTGTGCCATTCTGCTCTGGGTTGTATGGAACGGTTGTCTGGAACACGATTCCATTCTTTTTCAGGATGGTTTGCACTTTACCACTTGTATATTCAGTTCCATTATCTGCTCGCAGTACCTTTGGTATTCTTCCAAATTTGTTAAGAACTGCAGCAAGATATTCTTCAAGTTTCTGTGGAACTTCATCTTTACTTTGAAGTAGGTAAGTAACAGTATATCTGGAATAATCATCAATGAATGTGAGAAAATATCTCTTCTTGCTGGGAGTAAGAACACTCATTGGACCACACACATCTGTATGTATCAAATCCAGTATCTGTGCAGATTTAGTAGTGCTTACTTTAGGAAACGATTTTCTGGACATTTTCCCTTTTAGGCAACTTGTGCACTTCATTGTTTGATTACACTGGTTGATTGCAATACCATTTGCAAGTTGAGCTAGTTTCTTTACTGCTTCTGGATCTCTGTGGCCTAGGCGTCTGTGCCACACATGAATACAGTCCTTATGAAAATCTTGTCTAGCACTGTAAACAGTTTCATTGCATTTCAGCTGATAAAGTTCATCTTTAATTTTTCCTTCGGCAAGGGTATGACCCTTCTTTGAAATGATGCATCTGTCATCCTTAAATGTAACTATATTTCCCTGTTGTGCAAGCTTCTTTACAGATAAAAGGTTACTTTCAAGTTTGGGAACATACAGCACGTCTTTAACTGGGATTTTTCTGACTTGTGCTGAGGATTGAACTTGACAATGGAGATAACCATCTCCTATTCCTTCTGATGTCATATAGTGACCATTAGCTAAAATTACCTTTTCAGACTTGCTTTCATCTAGATTAATGAAGAAATCTTTATCACGTGTCATGTGAGCAGTCGCTCCAGAGTCAATACACCAAACATGGTTTGCATATGGGCTTGTGCTGACCCCAAATGCAGTCGCAATACATGCATCTTCCTTCTTTACAGCTGTTTTAACCTTTTGATGACTGTCCTGCTTTTTAAACTGATTCATTCTTGCTTTCCACACTCTGCAGTCTGCTTTAAGGTGACCAGGCTTTTTACAGACAAAACATTCACGAGTTTCCTTTAAATGACTCTGAGCTTTAGAAAAGTACTGTGTCTTTAATGCTGCTTCTGCTTTGCATATATTATTGCTAATAGTCTCTGACTTTCTCTTGTATTCATCTGCAAGTTTCCCTTTCACATATTCTAGTGTGAGTTCATCATCTGGTCTGGCATCTAATGCAGTCACAAGCGTGTCATAACTTTCTGGAAGACCACTTAATAGTAATGCAGCAACATGAAAATCTTTAATTTCTTCACCAATACCCCTTAGGCGCTCCACAATCTCTAGGGTGTTTCTGATATAGTCCTGCATATGCTGGCCATCACTTAATTTAGACTGATACAGCTTTCTCATAAGATATAGCTTATTGCTGAGATTTGACCTTTCATGCACTTTCTGTAATTCTTCCCACATTTTCTTTGCAGTATCACATTTGCATACATGTACAATCTGGTTATCATCTATGCTGAGGGAAATAGTGCTTTGTGCTTTCTGATCAGTCTCTAGCCAATCACCCGGTACTGGGTCAGGCACAGGCTGTTCAATACATTTCCATGTACCCTCTCTTATAAGTAACATCTTTACCTTGAATTTCCAGGAGCTGTAATTGTGATTTGTGAGACTTGGCACTGTGTACTTCACTGCATTCCTTTCTGTAGACATTCTTGTCTCTTGTACCTTTTTTTTTTTGTTTGTTACTGGCCCTTTAAGCTGCGCTGTCCGGTGCTCTGTACACTGCGGTACCTTTGCGTTCCGGTGTCCTTGTATTCCGGGGGTTCCTCTGTGCTGTCTGCGCTTGGCTCGCTGCTTATTCCGGTGACTGGGCTTTTTACCATTTACTTTCCGGTGGCTGGGCCCATAACCTGTTAGCCGGAGTATTACCACAGCAGCGCGTGTTACTTCATATAAGCAGCAGAATCCAACGTAAGGCAAACTGTGTTTAATATATGCAGCTTGAACTGGAACAAAATAAGAAAGCTTTGACAGTAACTACCGATATAATCTAGTCCATGTAACACATGTCTCTCTGTGAAGGAAACAGCAGCAGAATGATGCAATCAGTGAGAGTCCTCTGACCTTTTTGTACAAACTTTAACAATCACAGCATAGCTGACAAATGAACACTCATAGACATTCAATGCAGACTACAACAGGAATGGAGTTGTTGCATTTAAACTTATTCCAACATCAGGTCTCTTCCGGTTGTCAGGTCTCCTCCGGTTGTCGGGTCTCCTTCGGTTGTCGGGTCTTCTCTGGTTGTCGGGTCTCCTCCGGTTGTCAGGTTTCCTCCGGTTGTCGGGTTTCCTCCGGTTGTCAGGTTTCCTCCGGTTGTCAGGTCTCTTCCGGTTGTCGGGTTTCCTCCAGTTGTCGAGTCTCCTCCGGTTGTCGGGTATCCTCCGGTTGTCGAGTCTCCTCCGGTTGTCGGGTCTCACATTTTCTGTATATAAGAATATTTTGCACTTTGACAGTTTTCAAAATTGAGTCCATGCAATGAATCTCTGCTGCCCATAGCAACCAATCAGAGCTCAGCTTTCAATGTCTGAACAGCTCTGGTAAAATGAAAGCTGCGCTGTAATTGGCTGCTATAGTAGACAGTGTTTCTGAGGGTCTTCTCCGACCTCCTGTATCTGACATGTTCTTCTTTTCATCCTCCTTTATTCCCTGAGCGACAGAGACGCCTCCTCCCAATACGAACCTGGAGGGCTGCGAGTAACAATTCAGAATCTTCAACAGGACCTGAACTACCTCAGCTATTAGCCTTGTCCTTTGGGCCGCAGGGACCTTTCGGGGCTCCAGGGCCTGTGTGTGCTGCTGCCCTGCACCCAGCACAGTTACGTCCCGGCCGCCTCACTGTCCTCTTCAGCTCTGCTGTCCGGGGGCTCCTGGCCTCTTCTTTACTCCCTGACGTCTCTGGTGACTGCTCTTCTAGTATTTGCTGCAGAATTATGAGAAGTCCCCATAATCCCAGCATTGTCTCATTTTCTTTTAGTTCTGTCTGTTCCTGGGAAAGCTGGGTGATGACCAATATGGCTCCCACTATGGGCTCCCTGCCTATGACGATACAGCAGGGCAGCAGCACTGTTATTCCGGAGTCTGGGAAAGCTGGGTGACAACCAATATGGTTCCCAGTACAGGTGCACTGCTAATGAGGAAACAGCAGGGCGGCAGCATTGTTATTCCTTAGTCTGGGAAAGCTGGGTGACGACCATTATTGCTCCCACTATGTGCTCACTGCTTATGAGGACACAGCAGGGGGCAGCAATGTTATTCCGGAGTCTGGAAAAGCTGGGTGACGACCAATATGGCTCCCACTACGGTCTCACTGCTCACTGGTTATGAGGACACAGCAGGGTGGCAGCATTGTTATTCCAGAGTCTGGGAAAGCTGGGTGACCACCGTTATTGCCGCCACTATGTGCTCACTGCTTATGAGGACACAGCAGGGGGCAGTAATGTTATACCGGAGTCTGGGAAAGCTGGGTGACCACCATTATTGCCGCCACTATGGGCTTACTGCTTATGAGGACACAGCAGGGGGCAGTAATGTTATACCTGAGTCTGGGAAAGCTCGGTGACGACCGTTATTGCCGCCACTATGGGCTCACTGCTTATGAGGACACAGGGCGGGCTAGTGTTCTTATTCCGGAGTCTGGGAATGCTGGGTGACAATCAATATGGCTCCCACTACGAGCTCACTACTTATGAGGAAACAGCAGGGCGTTGGCGTTGTTATTCCTGTGTCTGGGAAAGTTGGGTGATGACTAATATGGCTCCCACTACACTATGGGCTTACTGCTTATGAGGACACAGCAGGGCAGCAGTGTTGTTTTTCCAGAGTCTGGGAAAGCTGGGTGACGACAGGCAGAGCTGTTCTAGACCTTTACATATAGATCAGCGTCATTAAATGCTTTGTCCCCGCTGCTCCTGCTTTGTTTCCTGCCTGGGACCTGGGAAAACTGGCTGCTACTTGCCCTTTAAATCTGAGCTCTCGTCTCCAGGGAGGGCGGCGTCCGGGTGGAAGAATCGCTCCTATTAATATTGTGTCATCTTCCTGCATTGCAGATCTGATTGGAATAATTGCACTTCTGCGCTGCTCGCTGCCGCCGCAGTTCACCCCATGGTCACTGGCATGCATGTCATCTGGAGCAAAAGTGCAACAATGAATCCGTGCAAACGCCGCGTCAGGGCGAATCCACCCAGATCGTGGATGTGAAGGCTGCAGGTGGCCTGATGATGTGACTAATGGGGGGCACCATACCTGATGATGTGACTAATGGGGGGCACCATACATGATGATGTGACTAATGGGGGGGCACATACCTGATGATGTGACTAATGGGGGGGCACATACCTGATGATGTGACTAATGGGGGGGCACATACCTGATGATGTGACTAATGGGGGGGCACCATACCTGATGATGTGACTAATGGGGGGGACCATACCTGATGATGTGACTAATGGGGGGCACCATACCTGATGATGTGACTAATGGGGGGGACCATACCTGATGTGACTAATGGGGGGCACCATACCTGATGATGTGACTAATGGGGGGCACCATACCTGATGATGTGACTAATGGGGGGGGCACATACCTGATGATGTGACTAATGGGGGGCACCATACATGATGATGTGACTAATGGGGGGGACCCATAACTGATGATGTGACTAATGGGGGGGCACCATACCTGATGATGTGACTAATGGGGGGGCACCATACCTGATGATGTGACTAATGGGGGGACCCATAACTGATGATGTGACTAATGGGGGGGGGGGGGGCACCATACCTGATGATGTGACTAATGGGGGGCACCATACCTGATGTGACTAATGGGGGGGCACCGTACCTGATGATGTGACTAATGGGGGGACCCATAACTGATGATGTGACTAATGGGGGGGGGGGGGGCACCATACCTGATGATGTGACTAATGGGGGGACCCATAACTGATGATGTGACTAATCGGGGGGCACCATACCTGATGATGTGACTAATGGGGGGCACCATGCCTGATGATGTGACTATTTAATAAAAATAACTGGATGTAAATGGAAGAACTCTGTTTTTAAGATTTTTACAAGAAGGTTTTTAGCCTTTAAAGGAAATCTGTCAGTGATTGTCCCTCCTGAGCCATGGGCTGCTGGAATAAAGGGACAACTTCATGTCTGATCCAATGTCTTATTCCAGAGAAATCCACGTTTTACTTATATGTAAATGAGCTGTTAAGATCTATGGGCTTGGCATAGATCTTCCTGCGACGCCGCCTCCAGAGCTTATTGTAAATGACGGGGCGTTACCAGTGTGAGACATGTAATGGCTGACAGTCGGCTCTTTTGATCTCACTGCAGAGCTGTGTGCGATTATAACGAACACAGTACAGCAGAGCTGAACTTTGTGTCTTTACAAAGAAAATTTTCATTCACTGACAGCAAGAAATGTCGAAAATCATGATGAAACCTGAGATCCTGGATGCCACCATTATATATAGATCGTGCTGACCAGGAAACAGTAGTGCTGGGGCTGAATAATGCAGACGGTGACTCTGATGAACTGCACCATTCGGTGCTGCTGTGAAGGTGGACAGGAGGAGAATCTGCACTTGTGTGCTGATAAAGTGCCGTTATCCTGAAGACGTGTTCACTGCTCCATCTGCACCGCTGCGGGGATCTGTTCTCAGAGGCTTCTTAATGTCTTCTCCTAATTCCATTTTTGCTCGGTGTAGTTCTGTGCAGCACCATGCGGATTATCAGCGCAGATGTCTCCGTCCGCTGCAGAAATCCCCGACTTCAAGTGGTATCATAATTTATTTTAAGACGTTTGGGTGTAATCCTTTTACTTAATTTTACCTACACCCGGCATCTCCAAGATCCTAATCTCATGCGCTCCCATCTATTTAATTCATCGGGCATGGCAGAAAAGAGAAGGCCGTGGTGTCCATTGTAACAAGGCGGTGCTGCAGTCGGGCGGTGGTCTTAGGGTGGGGATCAGGTGACCCGGGCAGTAATCTCCTGCTGGTAATCTCTATCTCATGTTAATCTCTTTCACCAAGGAGGCAGGATCCAGCCGCAGGTGCCCTGCCTGTCTCCAGAGAGGCGGCACAGAGGAGACAGGGGGTCTTATGCTCCAAAAGAATGGCGCTGTCCGCAAAAGGTGCCCCCTTATAGACGGACCCTGTAAGGCACAGACCTGCGGGCTTCTCCTCTCCTTCACATGGTGCCCTCCTTATAGACAGACCTGCGGGCTTCTCCTCTCCTTCACATGGTGCCCCCCTTGTAGACAGACCCCTGTAAGGCACAGACCTGCGGGCTTCTCTTATCCTCTGCTTTGCATGGTGCCCTCCTTATAGACAGAGCTGCGGGCTTCTCCTATCCTTCACATGGTGCCCCCCTTGTAGACAGACCCCTGTAAGGCACAGACCTGCGGGCTTCTCCTATCCTTCACATGATGCCATCCTTTCCCTGGAGTCTGAATGCCCTTGGGAAACTTTGTTCCTCTGGGCGCAGCAAGGATGTCCCACCCTCCAAGATCAAGCCCCCCAACGCTGTCAAGCGCATGTCCATCATCGAGGACGGGGAGATTGCAGAGGTTTTATATCTCATCCCCAAACAGAGCATGCTCCAGCACATGCCCTTCATCAACCCCGAGGACTACTACCTGTGCGAGGAGCTGAGCCGCCTGCCGGCAGGACTGGGTGAGTGTGCCGCAGCCGCACTCCAGCCATAGGCGACCACATGCAACTGGTACTAAACTTTTGGGCAATTTTAGTCTTCTACTTTGATCTAAGATTTGGTAAAATAGAGCAAATATCTCAGGGTTGTGGGAACCTTTTAATGGTGCAGTGTTTTCTCCAATATGGGAATTAGTCAATTTACCCTTCGGGAGTCCAGGACAGTGGGGTAACACCCCAGAACTTTTAATATGTTTCTAGGAAAGCTGGATGATGCCCCTTATGGCCGCCATCATAGCAGAATTGCATGCAACTTTTCTAGACTGTTAAAAGCAAATCTAGTTGAAAAAGTTTTGAGGAACCTGAGTCAGTTTGTGGCATACGGATCTGTCCGTCACCGCCGCCATCTGTACCAGGGGCACACACTGACGGCTTGAGGGTCCTGTGCAAGAAATGTGTCCGGGCCCCCCTCATTTTATGGCGACAAAGCTATATATATACGTATATATACGGTATGTAATAAAGACAGGGCTCTATATAATCCAATATGTAAGGAACAGTGCTGTATATAACAAGAGAGGGCACTGTATTATAAGGGATGGCAACATACATAATAAAGGAGACTATGTATGTGTGTGTATATATCTATATATATATATATATATATATATCTTTATTATTTATTTTTATATAGCGCTAACATATTCCGCAGCGCTTTACAGGTTGCACACATCATCATCGCTGTCCCCATTGGGGCTCACAATCTAAATTCCCTATAAGTATGTCTTTGAAATGTGGGAGGAAACCGGAGAACCCGGAGGAAACCCACGCAAACACAGGGAGAACATACACTATTCACTGGGCCACTGTGCTGCCCATGTATATAATATATATACATGTATGTGTGTGTGGATAGATATATATATATATATATATATATATATATATATATATATATATATATATATATATATATATATATATATATATATATATATATATATTACACACACACACACACAGTACAGAGCAAAAGTTTGGACACAACTTATTTAAAGATCTTTCTGTATTTTCATGACTCTGAAAATTGTACATTCACACTGAAGGCCTCAAAGCTATGAATTAACACATGTAGAATTATATACTTAACAAAAAAGTGTGAAACAGCTGAAAATATGTCTTATATTCTAGGTTCTTCAACTTTAGAACACATTTTTTTGCATATTTACAATTTAGTATACACTATGCAGTAAGTGGAAAAAGTTTTCAACAAAAACGTACTGAATAACATTTGTGCAGTGTATGAATTTGTTCTGAGAAATAGTATCGCCTCCATCAGATCCTCCTTCATAGATGACTTCACATCTGATCTAATTATTTTAAGGCTGGAGAACGACCTCTCTACACTAACTTGGGTTGGTGGTAAAGCAGTTACCACATGGGCGACATCGCTAACAATTTCAGGGTATAAAGGAATTGCCTCGTGCACAGTCAGTTTTGATGAACGATTGAACTCCTCTACTTCTTTGAGAGCAAGTGAAAAATGTTGCTGAAATATTGTCAATCTGTTTTCTATGGGAGTGGAATCTTTTTCCCTGCCGCAGCGCTTTGCCTGCTTCATGTCGTCCAAATACTTGTCGAAATCAAACTCCTCATCTGATGAGGATGAAGGAACGACAGCGGCAACACTGGTAGGACCCGAGTCCTCTTGCTCTTGGATGTCCTGTAGCCCACTCATCCTAACTGCTACCTCAACCAGAGCTTCTTTTCCTTTAGTAAGCTGTTGATCATCCTGCAATATATGATGACTCGGGTCCACATAAACAGCTGCCAGAAGAATATTATTTTCTAATAGCAGTGTCTCTCTCTGTTTGATTGAAGCAGCAATGCGATCTGTGATTAAACCTCCTCTTTGGGACAGGCAAAACAACAAGTTCTTCCACTCCTTTATAAAAATGCCAGGAGTTAAATCCTCAGCTTGTAACTTTTTAGTCACTCTAAATGGGTGATGAAGAAATTCCTTCAATTCAACCACCTGTGTCCATTGAAATTCATGTAGTGTTACATGAGGGTTGGCCGTATCTACAAGGAAGGGCTGCCCCACCGAGTGGCTTGATCCACAATTGCCCCTTTTCTAGCACGTCTCTTCAAGATTGAATCTGTTTTAGGGGTTCTGGCAGCAATAGCCAATTTCCTCAGTTTGCTAATCAGAGTTCCAGCATGTCCCTCTTGCTGCCGCGTGTGCACAACACAGCGCATGTAATAAATAGGAAAGAGGTGTGAAGCAGCTTCAACAAGATCATCTAATTGTAAAGAATCATTTTGCTGTTCTTCTGTAGTAATATCTGTTTGTTCCTCCGTTATGGGAACAGAGCTGTGCCTTTCCATCTCCAACATACTGAATGTGAAATGTTCTTCTAGCTGCTGTTCACCTTCATTATTCTCATTCATCAGTTTAATTGTACTTATGTTTGCAGCATTATCAGTTACAATAGCAAGAACCTGTTCTTTTTTGAGTTCATAATCTTGCAGAACTTTTTCCAATAAGGTCTGGAGAAACTGGCTGCTGTGATGAGCTTTAGTATCTTTTACCGCCAGTGTCTTAGTAACAATTTATTTGTGGTCACAAACATATCGAACGTTGATAGCAAAATAGTTCACTCTGTGACGTGTGCAGGCATCCATTTTAAAACCCCTTCACGACCTCCGCCGTACTATTACTACGGAGGTTGGATCCCCTGCTTTGATATGGGCTCCGGCGCTGAGCCCACCTCAAAGCCGGGATATGTCAGCTGTTTTCAACAGCTGACATGTGCCCGCAATAGCGGCGGGTGAAATCGCGATTCACCCGCCGCTATTAACTAGCTAAATGCCGTTGTCAAATGCTGACAGCGGCATTTAATCGGTGCTTCCGGCCGTCGGGCCGGAAATGAGTGCATCGCCGACCCCGTCACATGATCGGGGGTCAGCGATGCATCTGCATAGTAACCATAGAGGTCCTTGAGACCTCTATGGTTGCTGATGCCGGATTGCTATGAGTGCCACCCTGTGGTCGGCGCTCATAGCAATGCAGGAATTCAGCTACATAGGAGCGATCTGATGATCGCTCCCATGTAGCTGAGCCGATCGAGTTGTGCCTTCCATGGAGGCTATTGAAGCATGACAAAAGTAAAAAAAAAATATGAAAAAAATATAAAAGTTTAAATCACCCCCCCCTTTCGCCCCAATCAAAATAAAACAATAAAAAAAAATCAAACCTACACATATTTGGTATCGCCGCGTTTAGAATCGCCCGATCTATCAATTAAAAAAAAGGATTAACCTGATTGCTAAACAGCGTAGCGAGAAACAAATTTGAAACGCCAGAATTATGTTTTTTTGGTTGCCGCGACATTGCATTAAAATGCAATAATGGGCGATCAAACGAAAGTATCTGCTCCAAAATGGTATAATTAAAAACGTCAGCTCGGCATGCAAAAAAATAAGCCCTCACCTGACCCCAGATCATGAAAATGGAGACGCTACGGGTATTGGAAAGTTGCACAATGTTTTTTTTTGTAGCAAAGTTTGGAATTTTTTTTTACAACTTAGATAAAACGTAACAGTGTCTATGAACTCGTAATGACCTGGAGAATCACAATGGCAGGTCAGTTTTAGCATTTAGTGAACCTAGCAAAAAAGCCAAACAAAAAACAAGTGTGAGATTGCACTTTTTTTGCAATTTCACCGCACTTGGAATTTTTTTCCTGTTTTCTAGTACACGACATTCTAAAACCAATGGTGTCATTCAAAAGTGCAACTTGTCCAGCAAAAAACAAGCCCTCACATAGCCATATTGACGGAAAAAAAAAAAAGTTATGGCTCTGGGAAGGAGGGGAGTGAAAAACGAGAACGCAAAAATGGAAAAGGGCAAGGTCGTGAAGGGGTTCAGAAACACAAAGCGTCTCTTGAGGGTCTTTTTAAGAGCTTTTTGGTTAAGGGCTTCTTCAATCACAAATTTTCTAATACTTTTTAAGTTTGCGGCCATTTCTCCATTAAGAGCTGTAAAAGCTGGTCGTGCAAATAATGATAATGGTACACTGTCCTTCACAACAAGCTCGATAAGCTGTGTTTTAAACATATCTGCTGTCATTGTTACAGTAATTTTGTCACTTCCAAAATATCTTGTAACTGATGTTTGAGACACTTTCCTCCTCCTTTGCCTGGCGGGAAGTGCTGGTTTCTTGGCGCTGCTGTGATCTTTTTTAATCACAGCTTTGTAAACTTCTGGGTGACAGCGTTGTAAATGTCTTTTTTAGATTGGAAGCTCTTGAAGGAGCATTTTTATCACTGCCAAAGTATGCACTGATTTTGGCATCAGAGTATTTGTTTTCATCTGGGTCACTTATTCACTAATACACAAAATGTTTTTTTTATCTTGAGTCACTGTGATATGCTCAAATACAGCTGACTTCATAAGATGCTATTTAGACATTTTGTAATTATGTAATAATAATAATAATAATAATAATTTTTTATTTATATAGCGCCAACATATTCCGCAGCGCTTTACAAATTATAGAGGGGACTTGTACAGACAATAGACATTACAGCATAACAGAAATACAGTTCAAAACAGATACCAGGAGGAGTGAGGGCCCTGCTCACAAGCTACAAACTATGGGGAAAAGGGGAGACACGAGAGGTGGATGGTAACAATTGCTTTAGTTATTCGGACCAGCTATAGTGTAAGGCTCAGGTGTTCATGTAAAGCTGCATGAACCAGTTAACTGCCTAAGTATGTAGCAGTACAGACACAGAGGGCTATTAACTGCATAAAGTGTATGAGAACATGATGCGAGGAACCTTTTTTTTTTTTTTTTTTATTATAAATAGGCCACACAGGGAAATTATGTAAATTTGCTCTTAAAATAATTTTGTCCTGTAAAAAAAAATAAGGTATATTGTAATTCTTGCAAGAAGAGGGAATCATGCACTCTATAGTTTAGGATAGAAATAAAACAATCTTTGCATATATCGGTAGGACAGATAAGTATAAAGTTTGTAAAATATGTTAGATAGCTTTACTCTGAACTTTCAATGTCAGGCTTGTCTCAGGGTACAGCTCACAAAAATGCTTCACGTAATATTTATTCACAGTCTATGAAGAGGGGAGGAGGGAGGAAGCATGTTTGTGCTGAATCATATTGCAGCACACACATACACACAAATATATATATCCTCATCGATCCAGTTACTGTTTTTCCGAATTTGAGATGTTAGAAAGCAGTTTTCCCCCTTATATTCTATGTATAGTGTATATAAGTCATAAGAGCAGCTGATTTCTCCAAACATGAGCTAAGAGGAAAAACAAACTAAAACATCAAGCATACAGAGACAACATATACTGGACTATTGATTTATGCACAATTTATTGAAAGTTCAGATATTCTTTAAGAAGTACTTACCTTACTCCTGCTTTCCTGTTCACTCTAGAATTTCTGAGATCAATGCAGGCATTCCTTCCCTGTGGTTTGTTATTTTTTCCACTTATCTGTAGAGGAGGATCTTCACTACTTATCATGAACATAAACTGCAGCACAGATTCATCTCAACTAAAAGCCTAGATCTTAGATCAGAAACAGGACAGACAATTACAGGACATAACTTTCCCAAATTCTTATGAAAAAGATATTCCCCACAAACTGCAATGAACAACTGTATCCAAGTTATTACATACAAGTACATCTCACAAAAATTAGAATATCATCAAAAAGTTAATTTATTTCTGCTCTTCAATACAAAAAGTAAAACTCATATATTATATAGAATCATTGCAAACAGAGTGACATATTTCAATTGCTTATCTCTGTTAATATTGATGATTATGGCTTACAGCCAATGAAAACCTAAAAGTCATTATCTCAGTAAATTAGAATGCTTTATAACACCAGCTTGAAAAGTGATTTTAAAATCCAAAATGTTGGCCTACTGAAATGGATGTTCAGTAAATGACCTCAATACTTAGTCCGGGCTCCTTTGTCATCAATTACTGCATCGATGCGGCGTGGCATGGAGGCGATCAGCCTGTGGCACTGCTGAGGGGTTATGGAAGCCCAGGTTGCTTTGATAACAGCCTTCAGCTCATTTGCATTGTGGGGTCTGGTATCTCTCATCTTCCTCTTTACAATACCCCATAGATTATCTATGGGGTTAAGGTCAGGTGAGTTTTCTGGCCAATCAAGCACAGTGATACTGTTGTTTTTTTAACCAGGGATTGGTACTTTTGGCAGTGTGAACAGGTGCCAAGTCCTGCTGGAGAATGAAATTTCCATCTCCAAAAAGCTTGTCAGCAGAGGGATGTATAAAGTGCTCTAAAATTTCCTGGTTGAAGGCTGCGCTGACTTTGGTCTTGATAACACACAGTGGACCTACACCAGCACCTGTATTTTAAGAGTCGGAGTTGGTCCATTTTATACCGACTCCGTCTTCACCAAAATGGGCTCTGACTCCACAGCCCTGTAACTAAGGATGGTGTTACACATAATAATAAGTGAGTACACTATATACTAAGGGACTGTGTTAGACATAATAAGTGAGTACACTATATACTAAGGGACTGTGCTATACATAAGTGAGTACACTATATACTAAGTGACTGTGCTATACATTAAAAGTGACTACACTATATACTGAGAGATGGCGCTATACATAAGCGAGTACAATATATACTAAGGGATTGTGCTATACATAAGTGAGTACGCTATATACTAAGGGGCTGTGCTATGTATAATAAGTTAGTACACTATATTCTAAGGGACTGTTAGACATAATAAGAGATAATAAAGTCTTCCTCCACCTCCTCCTGTTCCTAAAGCCATTATAAATCCCCTTTCCTCCCTTCCCAATCCCCCACCCCATCATTGTCCGCTTCACCACCTCCATCATTGCCTTCTCCACCACCCCCATCATTGCCCTTTCCACCACCTCTATCATTGTTTTCTCCCCTACCACCCCATTATTGCCCATTCCACCACCTCCATCATTGCCTTCCGCCCCACCACCCCCCAGCATTGCCCATTCCACCACGACTATCATTGTCCTTTCCACCACCATAATTGCCTTTTCCCCACCACCCCATCATTGCCCATTTCACCACCTCCATCATTGCTTTCTCTCCACCACCCCATCATTGTCCTTTCCACCACCTCCATCATTGCTTTCTCCCCAACCACCCCATAATTGCCCTTTCCACCACCTGCATCATTGCTTTCTCCCCCACCACCCCATCCTTGCCCTCTCTATCACCCCATCTTTGCCTTCTCCCCACCACCCCCACCATTTCCCTTTCCACCACCTCATCATTGCCTTTTCGCCCACCACCTCCATCATTGCCTCCTTCCCCACAACCCCCATCATTGCCTATTCCACCACCCCCATCATTTCCTCCTCCTCCACTATCCCCATCGTCCTTTCCACCACGACCATCATTGCCGTTTCCCCTACCACCCCATTATTGCCCTTTCTACCACCAACATCATTGTCCATGCCACCACCTCCATCATTGCCTTCGGCCCCACCACCTCCAGCATTGCCCATTCCACCACCTCCATAATTTCCTCCTTCCCCACCACCCCCATTATTGCCCTTTCCACCACGACTATCATTGTCCTTTCAACCACCACCATAATTGCCTTTTCCCACCACCCCATCATTGCCCATTCCACCACCTCCATCATTGCTTTCTCCCCACCACCATCATTGTCCTATCCACCACCTCCATCATTGCGTGGGCAGGAAGCAGGACGGATCACTACAACTCCGCTCCCTCATTATTAGTTGCCCTGTAGGGGCCCCCCTCCACCTCTGGGCCCTAGTGCAGCTGCAACTGCTGCACATGCGGTATGTCCACCCCGATCTGTACGGATCTGTCCGTCACCGCCGTCATCTATACGGATCAGTGGTTGGAACTGAGTGATAGAAGATCATTTGGTTTAATGTAAGTCATATAAGGGTGCAGCAAGAAAATTATGCCTCTAGTGGCCGCCGTGTCTTGTGACCGTTCCATATACCTGCGCTGCGGAGTGTATACAACTACCGTAATTACGTATGCTTGGCAGATTAACTGCTCGTGCTGTGAGTAAAGGGCATGCCTGTTAATGGTGGTTGTTTGGATCTGATATGGGACCGCTCCAGTAAATCCTGAAGCTGCTGGCAGTTTATTATAGACCCCTGCCACTTTAGGGGGTCTCCCAACACAAGCTATGGAAAAATGAACCAGGATACCAGTATATCAAGGCAGAAGAAGCTGCAGAAGCAAACAAAACAATGGTGTCAGTAATCATCCTCCCGAGCATTTATAGGGGCCGCAGGTCATAGCAAGCTGAATAACATGACACCTTGATATCTGCGATCCGGTGTCTTATTCCAGAGAAATCCATGTCTATCTTATATGTAAATGAGCTGTTAAGGGTCTGTAAAAAATGAAAGTCACACCTGAGCGCTGCAGTCATGTCCACCGCATCCCCTATCATCTGAATAAATATTGGGAGGGATAGTGATAGTGTGTATCAGGACTACTAATCTGTCCTGGCATAAAAGAATGAAGCCCCCGTTGTGCAGGATGCAGAATTAGTGATTTCCTATGACTTCAGTGCTTTGTGCGATGTCGGTCAGGGACCCACAGTTCACCATAGTGAGGTCTGCGAGACTCTCTGGTCTACAGCACTCCCTTATGAGAGGAGCCTACATCCCTGCTTAGCCTGAGCTTCCGGGTTCATGTACAGAATACCAGGACTGAAGTGAACACATTGGAAAGCATGATGGAGCCGGGTGCAGGATTCTATGTCAGCGAGGTATCAGTGCTTATAACTGAGGATTTGTGCAGTCCAGAACCAGACCTACAACATCCATCACCGCCAAGCTTCCCGCAGTCTCCCTGCCCTATACATAAAGGATTCATTTCATCAGTTGCATTTTTTTAGTCACTTTTTTGTCCGTCTTGTATTTGATGGTGGTTTTTGCAACAAATTCTTCAAATTGCCTCATGTGGTTTATAAATATTGTGCAAAGGGAAAAAATGTTCTTTATTTTTATCTTTTACCTTTTTTGCACTTTTCTAGAGCAAAGAATTGCATATCCTGCTGAAATGTGGCAATATTCATGCAAAAACATCACCAATGGGGACTGTAGAACATTTGCACAGCTTTTTACATTTATCAGTTTTTTTTTTGCGGCCCATTATTATGGACTTTTTTTGCGGGCCGTATTGCCACAATTTTCACGATTTGCTTCAATAACAGACCGCAAAAAACTTGTGGATTGACTTTTTTGGGTTCCCAATACTATAGCAAAAGTATCGGGGGAAAAAAAAGCGGCGGTCCGCAAAACCGGAAGTCATGGTGCACTGCAAAAACAAGCTTCCTTTGTTTTTGCGGCCTCATTGATTTACAATGGGGGCCGTGTCTGTGCGCTGTGAAAAAGATGGAGCAGGCTCGATCTTTTTTCACGGCCGTAAATACGGCCCTCATGGCCATACCGCGCCGTGGAATTATTGCGGCCCAAAAAAAATCTATTGGGGCCCCAAAAACAAAACTCAAGCCTGCATTCATGAACACATAAAATAGATAAAAAAGGAATAAATTAAAAGAATTTTGTGGCAATTAAAAACAGGCGAAATAAACAGACAAAAGAAATTTGCAAAATCAAGAATGAATCCAACCCATAGTCCGCAGTTTGCACCTGGGCTGTGATATTCTCAGGCCAGAGTTGCTCCCCGCGGGGAACGTGCTGGCGGTCAGTGCGACATGAGGTCCGCAGACTATGTTTAGCTCATTGAGGAATTAGTGGAGGTTATAAAGGTCGGGGTTAGGTAATGGGTTTAGACAAGTGACCTGGAAGCGAGAGGGAAGGTCAGCGGCGCCGACTGCGGAGGGGGATCTGCACATGATACATTGTAATAATTGTATCACGATTATGACATAACGACTCATAATACAAAATAGCTGAGAACGTTCTCCATCTTTTACCAATTTATTGCCAATGTTTTCCCAAATACTGAAATATGCCGACCTGAGAAATGATAGGAGCATTTACCAGATATCAAGATGAACATTTTCACTGGAAGTCGTCATGTACGAAAAATTACAGTATAGTAAGAGTCCCAGCCAAATCTGCCAGCATCTATTGTGTGAGGGCTGCTCATAGTGTGTGTGTAAAATATATATATATATATATATATATATATATATATATATATATCTATCTATATATATATCTATATATATATATCAGCTAAAAAAGGAGGCAGCACACCAGCTTGTAAAGGTGAAAAAGTGCTATTTAATAGCCCGTAATGGTGACGTTCAGCTCCTAGCGTGAGCCTTTCTCAAGCAACAGACATACACACGTCCACCTTTTATAGGTGCATCAGTTACAATACAGGATTAATACAATATATCAAAGTGAAGGAATATCACCATAAATAATACAGGACACTCATAAAGTGCAAATCAGAGCTTGACAGTAATCCATAGATAAAGTGCATTTTGGTGCACACCTTGCAGGAGAAAACATATTCTACATTCTGTGATGTCAAAAACGCCGTCTTTGTAAAAGGAATGAACCTTTACCGTGCTCGCGTGAGGTACCATATCTGTAATGATATTATATTAAAAAGCAAAAGGGCCATTAGTTTATTAGACACAATTAATGAAACGATAGAAAGCTTGAATAGGTAAATTCAATATTGCATCAAAGAACCTATTTGCCAATACAAGATCATAGACCCCCCCCCCCCCCCCCCAGTCCCCTCCTAAAAAATGAGGCTGGTACATTTAGTAGAAAAGCCGCTAAGGAACTGTCCTATGATATCAATGTTATTTCATAATCAAGCATATTAACCCATTCAGAGTATACAAATACCCATACAAATATAGAAGAAAAACACAAAAAAAAAACCATAACAAAATACAAAAACAATTGTATAGTCTTTTATTACATTTTTGAGCCAAAAATGATGGGATGGGATGAGTCATAATTCAGGATCAATTTTCACTCTCAAACATCTCTATAAAATAAAGAAAAAAATAATATATACTAGAATTTGTAATCCTACTACACCACAGGGAAGGGGGGAATCTGCCCCAAAGAAGATAAAGAGGGCAAACAACATCTATAGAATACTATCCAATTTGTATTCAACATTTAAACTATAGGGTTTCAGAGTCTACAATCTATGTATCCACTCTAATTGCTTAGTTTTGGGAATTTTAATCCTGTACCCCCTCTGAGAGGTGGTATGTGGTCAATGATTCAAAATTTCAAATTTTTTTTCTGCATGCCCACATTCTACAAAGTGCTTGGGTACTGGCAAATCTAGCCTCTTTTATCTCTAGCTTTTTCTGATATATAGAAGGTTTGGGACTTTTCTTGGGGACACAGCACCCAGATACATTGCTGTTGCTGCTTTTGTTGTAGAGTATTTATATGTGTGTGTGTGTGTGTGTATATATGTGTGTGTATATATGTGTGTGTGTATATATATATATATATAATCTCCACGTGATTCACGACCTCTTTACCTCTCGTAATCTTTTCTTTCTGGGCATCACCGAAACATGGCTGACACCCTCTGACACAGCCTCCCCTGCTGCACTATGTTTCGGTGGCCTCCACTTCACCCACACCCCTCGCCCTGGCAACAAACATGATGGAGGAGTGGGCCTTCTCCTTTCCCATCCCACCTCTACCCTCCCTTATCCTCCCCTCTTTTGAAGTCCACTCTGTCCGCATCTACTCCCCCTACAACCTCCAAATGGCCATCATATACCGACATCTGGGCCCAACCACTGCCTTTATTGACCAATTCTCCACCTGGCTCCTTCACTTTCTGACTGCTGACATTCCCACCATCATCATGGGTGACTTCAACATCCCCATTGACACCCACCAGTCAGCAGCCTCCAAACTCCTGTCCCTTACTTCATCCTTTGGACTTACTCAGTGGTCCTCCTCAGCCACCCACACAGACGGACACACATTAGACCTGGTATTCACCCGTCTCTGCTCTCTAACTTCACAACCTCCCCTCTCCCTCTATCTGACCACCATCTGCTCACCTTCTCATCCCTGTCCTCCCCACCTGTCACCCATGTCCAGCACCATACGCACCCACGCAGGAACCTCACACACCTAGACACTCACACACTTTCTGACTCTATCCTACCACTGTCCTCTATCCTCACTCCACGACACAGACACTGCCACTGCTTTCTACAATGCCACTCTTGCATCAGCTATTGACACAGTCGCCCCTGTCATGCATAGCCGAGTGCGACGAACCAATAGACAACCCTGGCACAATATCATCACTAAAAAGCTTTGGCAAGTATCAAGGATTGCAGAACGGCATTGGAAAAAAACACATTCACAAGATGATTTCACTGCACTCAAACAAGCAACACTGGCAATCAAATCAGCTCTCACCTCTGCTAAACAGACGACTTCACAACCCTCGTATCTTCCTTATCCCACAACCCCAAACAGTTGTTCAACACTTCTACCTCCCTCCTCGGCCCACCACTGCCCCCACCGAGTTCCCTAATCATTGTTGAGGACTTTGCCACGCACTTCAGAAATAAGATAGACCAAACAAGGCAAGTCTTTGTTGGCCAACCACCACAACCCCTTTGTATGAGAGACCAATGCCCAAACCCCATAACTTCCCTCTCTAAAATCTCTGAAGGAAAGCTTGCTCATCTTCTCTCCAAATCACATCTCACTACTTGTCCACTTGACCCCATCCCATCCCACCTCCTCCCCAACCTCACCACCACACTAATCCCATCCCTAACCCATCTCTTCAACCTTTCACTAACTTATGGTACCTTCCCCTCTGCCTTCAAACATGCCACAATCACACCTATCCTCAAAAAGCCATCCCTTGACCCAAGCGGTATGTCCAGCTATTGCCCCATATCTTTGCTCCCATTTGCTTCCAAACTCCTTGAGCAGCACGTCCACGCTGAACTTTCCTCTCACTTTGCATCTAACTCTCTCTTCGACAACCTACAATCTGGCTTCCGTCCCCACCATTCCACTGAGACTGCCCTGACTAAAATTACTAACGACTTACAGCCAAAGCTAACAGACAATTCTCTATACTCCTCCTCCTAGACCTGTCCTCTTCCTTCGACACAGTTGACCACTGCCTCCTACTACAGATCCTCTCTTCCTTTGGGGTCAAAGACCTCGCCCTATCCTGGATCTCCTCATACCTTTCCAACCGCACATTTAGCGTTTCCTACTCCCATACTACCTCTTCATCTCGCCCCCTCTCTGTTGGAGTCCCCAAAGGCTCTGTTCTAGGACCCCTACTCTTCTCAATCTATACACTCGGCCTGGGACAACTCATAAGATCCTATGGCTTCCAGTACCATCTATATGCCGATAACACGCAGATCTACCTCTCTGGCCCAGATGTCACCTCTCTGCTCTCCAGAATCCCAGAGTGTATATCAGCCATATCCTCCTCCTTCTCCTCTCGCTTCCTCAAGCTCAATGTGGACAAAGCTGAACTCATTATCTTTCCTCCATCTCATAGATCTTCCTTACCTGATCTATCAAAATAAATGAAATCACACTTTCCCCTGTCCCCAAAATCCACTGCCTCGGAGTAACCCTTGACTCTGCCCTGTCCTTCAAACCGCACATCCAAGCTCTTGCCACCTCCTGTCGCCTCCAGCTCAAAAATATTTCCAGAATCCATCCTTTCTTCAACCCACACTCTACCAAAATGCTTGTGCATGCCCTAATCATCTCCCGCCTGGACTACTGCAACATACTCTACACTCCTGCTTCCCCTCTTTGCAAATCCCTTCACTGGCTCCCAATTTCCCAGCGTATCCAGTTTAAATTACTAACACTGACCTACAAAGCCATCCATAACCTTTCTCCTCCATATATTTCCACACTAATCTCTCAATATCTTGCCTCACGTAATCTCCGGTCCTCCCAAGACCTCCTTCTCTCCTCTATGCTTATTCGCTCCTCACCCAACCGCCTCCAAGACTTCTCCCGAATATCACCCATCCTCTGGAATTCAGTGCCCCAGCACATCCGGTTATCCACTACTTTTGGATCCTTCAAAAGAAACCTGAAAACCCACCTCTTCAAGGAAGCTTACAGCCTGTAAAGACCCCACGGCCACCTCAACACCACCGGAGCTACTGCAACCCTCGACCTACTGTCTCCTTCCCCATAATCCTGTAGAATGTAAGCCCGCAAGGGCAGGGTCCTCGCCCCTCTGTATCAGTTTGTCATTGGTAGTTTTGGTTACTGTAAGTGATATTTGTATTTTGATGTAACCTCTTCTCATGTACAGCACCATGGAATTAATGGTGCTATATAAATAAACAATATATATATATATATACATACAGTGCTCGGCATAAATCAGTACACACCAACGGATTTGTCAGAAAACCTTTAGTTTACAGAAACTCAACATTTTCTATGGGACACCTTACTACAGAATAATCTCACAAATATCAGCCATTGGATGCAAACAAGATGTTATTTTACACCCAAAAAAGTAATTTTGCTAACAACAAATTCATTAATTACCATGCAGCCGTGAGGCGTACACCCCAATAAAAGTTTTAGGAGCAAAGCCAAAGTTTAGGCTTCAAATCTCTAAAATGAATTCAGCTACAGGTCAGTCTCATTCTTCATAACACCAATGTCCAACACATGGGTGAATATAAGAGGGCGATTACTAACACAGAAAGCCCTTTTCCATTTCATGCTGTCAGCAATGGCACGGTTACGATCCATGTTTGGATCTGTGGCAGATCTCGCCTCTCAGGTTGAAACTTTTTTCCTTTCCGGTCATTGGGGGTTAATTCAGTTTTACCCTGGAGGCCGCTGGTGTAATTACATTGCTGCCTAGTCTGCTGATGTGATGTCCATTCGTCCGGTCGGGTCACGCTAGGATAGTCACTTTGTGACATTATAACCAACGATTCCATTTTTTCTGGTGAGCCATGGCTCAAATGCAGGCCTTTGCCCAACTGCTTCAGAGCCTCACCGAGGAGTTTAAGGTGCTGTGTGGTGAGGTGCTGCAGCAGCTGGGGTTTCGGGCTTCGGCCCAGGTGCAGGCTCAACCAGAACCCAAGATATCTCTTCCTGACAGGTTCTCTGGAGGGAGCGATACATTTTTGGTTTTTCAGGAAGCCTGTAAATTGTACTTCAGGCTCCACCCTCGTTCATCAGGGAGTGAGGAACAGCTCGTGGGGATTATAATCTCCCTTCTAAAGGGTGATCCCCAATCCTGGGCTTTCTCCCTGCTGACTTGTTCTACGTCTTTACGGTCGGTAGACAAGTTTATTGCAGCATTGGCGCTTGTGTATGGCGATCCTGATGGCGTCTCCCTGGCGGGATCCCGATTTCGTAAAATCAAGCAGGGGGCTCGGCCGGCTGAGGAGTACTGCTCGGAGTTCAGGAGGTGGGCCACTGATACACAGTGGAATGACCCTGCCCTTTAGACCCATTTTAGACAGGGTGTGTCTCCAAGGTTGCAGGATACTCTAGTGCAGTATGCCGCCCCCAGGTCGTTGGAGGTCGCCCCTGGTAGTCCTAGATAGGGAGGGGGACACACCTGTGCAGGTGGATGAACCCATGCAGGTGGGAGGAGTTGGTTCCCAAACGGGGTTGCCTGCGGTTTGCCATGGAGTGGGGGCATGTTTTTACTGTGGGCAGACTGGTCATTTCATCGGTGTCTGCCCAGCTCGCACCAAAATACCTGCACCATCTAAGCCGCGTCCCCCTGGTCGTGTGGAGGGAGGTGACCAGGAAGTGTATATTTCATCCATTTTTACTCAAGCCTCACCACAAGCTAACCCTGAGTGTCAGAGTCCTCTTAGGGGAAAGGGTCAGGGCAGGGTGGTGGTTCCCTCGGAGCATTGTGGGGGTGTGAGTGCGGTGACACAGGGGGACGCTTCTGTTGTCAATTCCTCAAAGAATTCACTGTCTTGTGGCAAACGTTTGCGTGGAAATAAACGATCAGGTCCGGACCTGTGTGTGAATGAGTACGTATGGGTGTCCATCAAAAACATCAGGTGGAAGTGTGCAATTGGGACCTGGAGTTCCAGGATGATAGGGCCATATCGGATGTCGGCCATTCTCAGCCCGGGGTCTTTTCAGCTGGAGTTACCCCCAGTTATGGATGTACATAACTCATTCCCCAGGTCGGTGCTCTGGAGATTTGTGGCGCCTCCAGAGCCTTCGCTGGTGGCATTTCCATCACGCCACGTTTGCTATAAACCTGAGGGTCAGGTGACTGCCGAGGTGAACTCTGGTGGAACGAGGTATCCTCACCGAAGGTTGTTGTCTGGTGAGGTCCGGTGTTGAGGGTCCAGAGGCCCCTCATTGAAGGGGGGAACTGTCACGATCCATGTTTGGATCAATGGCAGATATGGCCTGTCAGATTAAAACTTTTTTCCTTTCAGGCTATTGGGGGTTAATGCAGTTTGCCCCTGGTGGCCGCTGGTGTAATTACATTGCTGCCTAGTCTGCTGATGTGTTGGTGACCACTTCCACCTTCCTTTTAAAAGGTCACCTGATGCATCAGCTGACTGTTGGTTATACAGGTCCTTTTGGAGACCAACCGAACTGGAGACAGGAGCTTGCTGAGTGATGTGGTTCTTCAGCTGAATACTGATATCTGGTGCCTTACTCTGCTGTGTGGTGCATTACAGCAGAGAAAGCCAGGTGTGTTGTTATTGTTTCTTTATCCCTTTGTTGTCTGTAACTTTCCCCTGTGCTGTATCAGTGCAGCGGTGGGACCACTGCTCTCACCTGCCAGTTCCCTACTTAGGGATAGTAGCAGGGCAAGTATGTAATTCCTTTATGATTTTTATGATTTAAGTTGTGCTGCTGTGATACCATAATTTCCCACTGGATCAATAAAGTGTATCGTATCGTAAGTGAGGAATTAGGTATCCTGCTCGGCGCCTGGGCGAAAGAACCCGTATAGAGATGCTACTAAGAGCAGGGCACATCCTCGGGTGAATGCAGGAGGTGTCCAATTCCCTGTTCCCTACCAACAGTGCCCACTGTTGTTAAAGTGTCCCCAGCGTACCCTTTTGTGTTTCGCTGTTTTGTGACCATCCACTCATCGGGTCGTGATGCACTAGGACAGTCACTTCATGACAGGCACCACATGGAAGAGAAATGTTTCAAGAGCTGAGAAAGAAAATCATTTCTTTACACAAGAAAGGTGAAAGCGATAAAAAGATCAGCGAATCTTTACTTATCAGTCAGATACTTGAGAAAAGTGATGCAGAAATGTAACAAAGATAGATCTGTAGCATCTCACAGAGATGTCCAGCGACCATGGAAGTCTCCACCTAAACAGGAGCGTCTACTGTTGAATAGGGAGAAGAAAATCCACATGTAATTTCTCTGCAGTTACCTAAAGAAGTAGAAAGCCGAACCGAGGTCACAAAATCTGGTGCACACTGCAGAGGAGCAGCAGCATGGGGGGCATCCAAGAAGGAAGCCCCTCCTAAAGAAGAGAAGATGCCGCCATCACTCCGGCCCTCGGTTGACGGCACTTTTTCCACATGACAATGATAGAAAACTCACATCTGCTGCATTTCTGAAGAACAGGTGACAGTGACTCAGTGGCCAAGTGTTTCCTGATCTGACAACTGAATCCCTATGGGGAGTTCTGGAGACAAGTTGTCAGCACTCTCCATCAGCCATCCAGGCTCTAGAGCTCATTTTGAAGAATGGAGAAAGATGCATGCTGTAATATGTCGCCACCTTGTTCCTTCCAGGACTAGAAGACTCGGTGCTTCCTTACACTTCAAGGAGGTCATAGACAATACTAGATGGAGGAGTTATTGATGAGGGGTGTACTTGAGTTTAAAAATGGCTTCTAGGACACTTTGGAGAAGTGATGGCACCACTGGTTCCATCAGCAAATCAATGTGACACCCAGCTGTTATTGACCGGGAATGAAGACTGGAGGGTCCGGCTACCGGGCATTGTGCCCCCTCACCAGGGTAGTAGAGTTGGTGTGAAGTTCCGTCGTGGAGGCCTCTTCATGGTGATTCCCACGTTGTCTTGTTAGATTAAAAGAATGCGTAGTAATCCGATCTCTATTTCGTGAGATAAGATGTCACATACTCAGCCTAAAGGTACCGTCACATTAAGCAACAAACCAACGAGAACAACAACGATCCGTGACGTTGCAGCGTCCTGGATAGCGATCTTGTTGTGTTTGACACGCAGCAGCGATCAGGATCCCGCTGTGACATCGCTGGTCGTAGCTGAAAGTCCAGAACTTTATTTTGTCGTCAGGTCAGCGTGATTCGTCATGTTTGACAGCAAAAGCAACGATGCCTGCAATGGTTTTTCATGGATCAACAACCAGCGAGAACGATAAGTACGTCACTGGATCGCTCCTGCATCGTTCAGCTGTTAGTGTTTGACGTCTCCTTGCGACCTAAACAGCGACGCTGCAGCGATCGGCATCGTTGTCTATATCGCTGCAGCGTCGCTTAACGTGACGGTACCTTAAGACTCCAGCGTCCACACAAACCTCCAGGAGATGTCAGCACGTCATCGGGCTACGAGCCGGACGTCCGGCTACAGGTGTCCACTGACCTCACGCCACCGCTCTCAGCGGCCATCATGGGGCAGAACAAGATGGCGACGCAGGCAGGAGTGGAGGTCTGTCCTCTGTCGATAAGTCCGGTTCTGGCCTCTGATGCAATGATATCCGGAGATCGGTCTGGAGACCACGTGGGCAACTCAATGAAGATGCCTTCAGGAGGGAACGGGAAACATGTCCCAGCCATTCTCCCAACACGATGACCTCCAGGCCGCAGGTTCCTCTTAGGCCGGCATCACACTAGCGAGTTTTACGGACGTATGAGAGGCGCAGAAAATACGCATTGCACACGGACCTATAACTCTGCCCTTCACCTCGCTAAACAGACCTACTTTACCACCCTGATCTCCTCACTAGCCAACAACCCCAAGAAACTTTTTGTCACCTTTCACTCCCTCGTCAGGCCAAAAGCACAAGCCCCTATCACAGACATCTGTGCTGATGACCTGGTCTCCCACTTTATAGAGAAAATAGACAATATCCGTCAGGAAATCTGCTCCCAATCACCAAGTTCAGTGACTCCCATCCCTCCCTGCATTTCCCCTGGCTCACTCTCCACATTCGATCCCATCACAGAAGATGAAGTCTCCATGCTCCTCTCTTCTAGTCAGACTACATGCACCATCGACCCCACTCCCTCACACCTCCTCCAGTCTCTCTCTCCAGCTGTCACAACTCGCCTAACTACAATCTTTAATCTCTCCCTCTCCTCTGGCATTTTCACCTCCTCCTTCAAACACTCTATCATTACTCTATAACTAAAGAAACCTGCCCTCGACCCATCCTGCCCAAATAACTACAGACCAGTCTCCAATCTCCCCTTCATCTCTAAACTCTTGGAGCGCCTGGTCTACTCCCGCCTTACCCGTTACCTATCCACTCATTCCCTCCTAGACCCTTCACAGTCCGGCTTCCGCCCCCTACATTCGACTGAAACTGCACTCATCAAAGTGACCAATGACCTTCTGACAGCAAAACGTAACTGTGACCACTCTCTGCTCATTCTTCTCGACCTTTCTGCAGCTTTCGACACTGTTGACCACCATCTCCTTCTCTCTAGGCTCCAGTCACTTGGCATTAAGGACTCTGCTCTCTCCTGGTTCTCCTCCTATTTTTCGGACCGCTCCTTCAGTGTTCTGGTCGCTGGCTCCACTTCATCTCCTCTTCCTCTCACTGTCGGGTACCTCAGGGCTCAGTTCTTGGCCTCCTTCTCTTCTCTCTCTACACAGCCCCAATTGGACAGACCATCAGCATATTTGGCTTTCAGTACCATCTTTATGCCGACGATACACAACTATACATATCATCCCCTGACCTTACCCCCGCTGTACTACAGAACACCACTGACTGTCTGTCCGCAGTCTCCGACATCATGTCTGCTCTCTATCTGAAACTCAACCTCTCCAAAATTGAACTTCTTCTGCTCCCGCCATCTACTAACCTCCCTAAACCTGACATTTCCCTCTCCGTGGGTGGCACCATAATAACACCCCAGCAGCAGGCGCGCTGTCTGGGTGTTATGTTTGACTCCGATCTCTCCTTCACCTCCCATATACAATCTCTTGCCCGCTCGTGCCGCTTGCACCTAAAGAACATCTCTAGAATCTGCCCTTTTCTCACCATGGAAACAACAAAAACCCTCACTGTCACCCTGATCCACTCCCGCCTGGACTACTGCAACGCTCTATTAATTGGCCTCCCCCTCACTCGACTTTCCCCTCTCCAGTCTATCCTTAATGCAGCAGCCAGGGTCGTCCATCTCGCTAATCGTTACTCGGACGCATCCGCTCTTCGCCAGTCGTTACACTGGCTGCCCATTCATTACAGGATACAATTCAAAGTACTTGTTCTCACCCACAAAGCCCTCCACAGTGCGGCCCCCCCATACATCTCCTCCCTCATTTCTGTCTATCGGCCTAACCGACCTCTGCGCTCTGCAAATGACTTTCGACTAACCTCTGCACTAATCCATACCTCCCACTCCCGACTACAAGACTTCTCCCGTGCTGCGCCAATCCTCTGGAATGCTCTACCCCAAGATATTAGGACCATCCACAATTTGCATAGTTTTAGGCGCTCGCTGAAAACACATTTGTTCAGAGCGGCCTATCACGTTCACTAATCAGTTATGTTATGTTTGTGTGTGTGTAGCCCATTCACTATCTCCATCTATCCCCAACCCCTGAAGATGGCCGGACCCTCATTGTAAATACATCATTGTAAATACACACCTGTACTTTGTATCTCCCCACCTCATTGTAGATTGTAAGCTCTCAGGAGCAGGGTCGTTTTATTTCGCTTTAATTATTGTATTGTTAACGTTGTTACTTATGACTTGCGTTTGAAACTGTTAAACTGTAAAACGCTGCGGAATATGTTGGCGGTATATAAAAAAACATTATTATTATTTTCTATGGCCCAGCTCCTATCTGCCGTATTTTACGCATCTGTATTATATGGTCTTGTACGGCCGTAGAAAATCGCAGCATGCTGCGTTTGTCAGCGTATTGCGCAAAAAAATCCGCCAATGAAAGTCAATGGGGGCGAGAAAAATGCAGATTACACACAGACCAACAGTGTGACTTGCGAGAAGTGTGCAGCGATTTTCTATAGAAAAGCCGGTAATTCAGTGTGTCAGTGAGACACAAGTATATATATTTATATTTCATACAGCGCTAGATAGCAGAAAAGCCGGTAATTCAATTACCGGCTTTTCTGCTATCTCCTTCTCAAACCCAACAGGATATGAGACATGATTACATACAGTAAACCATTTGATATCCCTTTTTTTTTTTTTTTACATATTCTTCATTAGTAATGTTACAAGCGTATGTGTGTAAAATTTTAGGGATCTAGCTGGTAAAATAAAGGGTTAAATCACGGAAAAAATTGGCGTGGGCTCCCGCGCAATTTTCTCCGCCAGAGTGGTAAAGCCAGTGACTGAGGGCAGATATTAATATCCTGGAGAGGGTCCATGGTTATTGCCCCCCCCCCCCCCCCCTGGCTAAAATCATCCGCCCCCAGCCACCCCAGAAAAGGCACATCTGGAAGATGCGCCTATTCCGGCACTTGGCCACTCTCTTCCCACTCCCGTGTAGCAGTGGGATATGGGGCAATGAAGGGTTAATGCCACCTTGCTAATGTAAGGTGACATTAAGCCAGATTAATAATGGAGAGGCGTCAAAAGGCACCTATCCATTATTAATCCAATAGTAGTAAAGGGTTAAAAAAACACACACATTATGGAAAAAGTATTTTAACCCCTTCAAGACCCAGCCTATTTTGACCTTAAAGACCTTGCCGTTTTTTGCAATTCTGACCAGTGTCCCTTTATGAGGTAATAACTCAGGAACGCTTCAACGGATCCTAGCGGTTCTGAGATTGTTTTTTCGTGACATATTGGGCTTCATGTTAGTGGTAAATTTAGGTCAATAAATTCTGCATTTATTTGTGATAAACACGGAAATTTGGCGAAAATTTTGAAAATTTCGCAATTTTCACATTTTGAATTTTTATTCTGTTAAACCAGAGAGATATGTGACACAAAATAGTTAATAAATAACATTTCCCACATGTTTACTTTACATCAGCACAATTTTGGAAACAAAATTTTTTTTTGTTAGGAAGTTATAAGGGTTAAAATTCGACCAGCGATTTGTCATTTTTACAACGAAATTTACAAAACCATTTTTTTTAGGGACCACCTCACATTTGAAGTCAGTTTGAGGGGTCTATATGGCTGAAAATACCCAAAAGTGACACCATTCTAAAAACTGCACCCCTCAAGGTACTCAAAACCACATTCAAGAAGTTTATTAACCCTTCAGGTGCTTCACAGCAGCAGAAGCAACATGGAAGGAAAAAATGAACATTTAACTTTTTAGTCACAAAAATTATCTTTTAGCAACAATTTTTTTATTTTCCCAATGGTAAAAGGAGAAACTGAACCACGAAAGTTGTTGTCCAATTTGTCCTGAGTACGCTGATACCTCATATGTGGGGGTAAACCACTGTTTTGGCGCACGGCAGGGCTTGGAAGGGAAGGAGCGCCATTTGACTTTTTGAATCAAAAATTGGCTCCACTCTTTAGCGGACACCATGTCACGTTTGGAGAGCCCCCGTGTGCCTAAAAATTGGAGCTCCCCCACAAGTGACCCCATTTTGGAAACTAGACGCCCCAAGGAACTTATCTAGATGCATAGTGAGCACTTTGAACCCCCAGGTGCTTCACAAATTGATCCGTAAAAATGAAAAAGTACTTTTTTTTCACAAAAAAATTCTTTTAGCCTCAATTTTTTCATTTTCACATGGGCAACAGGATAAAATGGATCCTAAAATGTGTTGGGCAATTTCTCCTGAGTACACCAATACCTCACATGTGGAGGTAAACCACTGTTTGGGCACATGGTAAGGCTCGGAAGGGAAGGAGCGCCATTTGACTTTTTGAATGAAAAATTATTTCCATCGTTAGCGGACACCATGTCGCGTTTGGATAGCTCCTGTGTGCCTAAACATTGGCGCTCCCCCACAAGTGACCCCATTTTGGAAACTAGACCCCCCAAGGAACTAATTTAGATGCCTAGTGAGCACTTTAAACCCTCAGGTGCTTCACAAATTGATCTGTAAAAATGAAAAAGTACTTTTTTTTCACAAAAAAATTCTTTTCGCCTCAATTTTTTCATTTTCACATGGGCAGTAGGATAAAATGGATCATAAAATTTGTTGGGCAATTTCTCCCGAGTACGCCGATACCTCATATGTGGGGGTAAACCACTGTTTGGGCACTCGGCAGGGCTCGGAAGAGAAGGCGCGCCATTTGACTTTTTGAATGGAAAATTAGCTCCAATTGTTAGCGGACACCATGTCGCGTTTGGAGAGCCCCTGTGTGCCTAAACATTGGAGCTCCCGCACAAGTGACCCCATTTTGGAAACTAGACCCCCCAAGGAACTTATCTAGATGCATATTGAGCACTTTAAACCCCCAGGTGCTTCACAGAAGTTTATAACGCAGAGCCATGAAAATAAAAAATAATTTTTCTTTCCTCAAAAATGATTTTTTAGCCTGGAATTTCCTATTTTGCCAAGGATAATAGGAGAAATTGGACCCCAAATATTGTTGTCCAGTTTGTCCTGAGTACGCTGATACCCCATATGTGGGGGTAAACCACTGTTTGGGCGCACGGCAGGGCTCGGAAGGGATGGCACGCCATTTGGCTTTTTAAATGGAAAATTAGCTCCAATCATTAGCGGACACCATGTCACGTTTGGAGAGCCCCTGTGTGCCTAAACATTGGAGATCCCCCAGAAATGACACCATTTTAGAAACTAGACCCCCAAAGGAACTAATCTAGATGTGTGGTGAGGACTTTGAACCCCCAAGTGCTTCACAGAAGTTTATAACGCAGAGCCATGAAAAAAAAAAAAAAAATTATTTTCTCAAAAATGATCTTTTATCCTGCAATTTTTTATTTTCCCAAGGGTAACAGGAGAAATTTGACCCCAAAAGTTGTTGTCCAGTTTCTCCTGAGTACGCTGATACCCCATATGTGGGGGTAAATCACTGTTTGGGCACATGCCGGGGCTCGGAAGTGAAGTAGTGACGTTTTGAAATGCAGACTTTGATGGAATGCTCTGTGGGCGTCACGTTGCGTTTGCAGAGCCCCTGATGTGGCTTAACAGTAGAAACCCCCCACAAGTGACCCCATTTTGGAAACTAGACCCCCAAAGGAACTTATCTAGATGTGTGGTGAGCACTTTGAACCCCCAAGTGCTTCATAGAAGTTTATAATGCAGAGCCGTGAAAATAATAAATACGTTTTCTTTCCTCAAAAATAATTATTTAGCCCAGAGTTTTTTATTTTTCCCAAGGGTAACAGGAGAAATTTGACCCCAATATTTGTTGTCCAGTTTCTCCTGAGTACGGTGATACCCCATATGTGGGGGTAAACTACTGTTTGGGCACATGCCGGGGCTTGGAATTGAAGTAGTGACGTTTTGAAATGCAGACTTTGATGGAATGCTCTGCGGGCGTCACGTTGCGTTTGCAGAGCCCCTGATGTGCCTAAACAGTAGAAACCCCCCACAAGTGACCCCATTTTGGAAACTAGACCCTGAAAGGAACTTATCTAGATGTGTGGTGAGCACTTTGAACCCCCAAGTGCTTCATAGAAGTTTATAATGCAGAGCCGTGAAAATAATAAATACGTTTTCTTTCCTCAAAAATAATTATTTAGCCCAGAATTTTTTATTTTCCCAAGGGTTACAGGAGAAATTGGACCCCAAAAGTTGTTGTCCAGTTTCTCCTGAGTACGCTGATACCCCATATGTGGGGGTAAACCACTGTTTGGGCACACGTCGGGGCTCAGAAGGGAAGTAGTGACTTTTGAAATGCAGACTTTGATGGAATGGTCTGCGGGTGTCACGTTGCGTTTGCAGAGCCCCTGGTGTGCCTAAACAGTAGAAACCCCCCACAAGTGACCCCATTTTAGAAACTAGACCCCCCAAGGAACTTATCTAGATATGTGGTGAGCACTTTGAACCCCCAAGTGCTTCACAGACGTTTACAACACAGATCCGTGAAAATAAAAAATCATTTTTCTTTCCTCAAAAATTATGTTTTAGCAAGCATTTTTTTTGATTCACAAGGGTAACAGGAGAAATTGGACCCCAGTAATTGTTGCGCAGTTTGTCCTGAGTATGCTGGTACCCCATATGTGGGGGTAAACCACTGTTTGGGCACACGTCAGGGCTCGGAAGTGAGGGAGCACCATTTGACTTTTTGAATACGAGATTGGCTGGAATCAATGGTGGCGCCATGTTGCGTTTGGAGACCCCTGATGTGCCTAAACAGTGGTAACCCCTCAATTCTAACTCCAACACTAACCCCAACACACCCCTAACCCTAATCCCAACTGTAGCCATAATCCTAATCACAACCCTAACCCCAACACACCCCTAACCACAACACTAATTCCAACCCTAACCCTAAGGCTATGTGCCCACGTTGCGGATTCGTGTGAGATATTTCCGCACCATTTTTGAAAAATCTGCGGGTAAAAGGCACTGTGTTTTACCTGCGGATTTTCCGCGGATTTCCAGTGTTTTTTGTGCGGATTTCACCTGCGGATTCCTATTGAGGAACAGGTGTAAAACGCTGCGGAATCCGCACAAAGAATTCACATGCTGCGGAAAATACAACGCAGCGTTCCCGCGCGGTATTTTCCGCATCACGGGCACAGCGGATTTGGTTTTTCATATGTTTACATGGTACTGTAAACCTGATGGAACACTGCTGCGAATCCGCAGCCAAATCCGCACCGTGTGCACATAGCCTAATTCTAAAGGTATGTGCACACGCTGCGGAAAACGCTGCGGATCCGCAGCAGTTTCCCATGAGTGTACAGTTCAATGTAAACCTATGGGAAACAAAAATCGCTGTACACATGCTGCGGAAAAACTGCACGGAAACGCAGCGGTTTACATTCCGCAGCATGTCACTTCTTTGTGCGGATTCCGCAGCGGTTTTACAACTGCTCCAATAGAAAATCGCAATTGTAAAACCGCAGTGAAATGCGCAGAAAAAAACGCGGTAAATCCGCCATAAATCCGCAGCGGTTTAGCACTGCGGATTTATCAAATCCGCAGCGGAAAAATCCGCAGAGGACCAGAATACGTGTGCACATTCCTAACCCTAACCCTACCCCTAACCCTACCCCTAACCCTAGCCCTAACCCTAACCCTACCCCTAACCCTACCCCTACCCCTAACCCTACCCCTACCCCTAACCCTAACCCTAACCCTACCCCTAACCCTAACCCTAACCCTACCCCTAACCCTAACCCTATTCTAACATTAGTGGAAAAAAAAAAATTTCTTTATTTTTTTATTGTCCCTACCTATGGGGGTGACAAAGGGGGGGGGTCATTTATTATTTTTTTTATTTTGATCACTGAGATAGATTATATCTCAGTGATCAAAATGCACTTTGGAACGAATCTGCCGGCCGGCAGATTCGGCGGGCGCACTGCACATGCGCCCGCCATTTTGGAAGATGGCGGCGCCCGGGAGAAGACGGACGGGACCACGGCTGGATCGGTAAGTATGATAGGGTGGGGGGGGACCACGGGGGGGGGGGGGATCGGAGCACGGGGGGGGGGATCGGAGCACGGGGGGGGGAATCGGAGCGCGGGAGGGGTGGAACGGAGCGCGGGGGGCGTGGAACGGAGCACGGGGGGGCTGGAATGGAGCACGGGGGGGTGGAACGGAGCACGGGGGGGGGGTGGATCGGAGTGCAGGGGGGGTGATTGGAGCACGGGGGGGTGATTGGAGCACGGGGGGAGCGGACACGAGCACGGGGGGGAGCGGAGCACAGGGCGGAGGGGAGCCGGAGCAGTGTACCGGCCAGATCGGGGGGGTGGGGGGGCGATCGGAGGGGTGGGGTGGGGGCACACTAGTATTTCCAGCCATGGCCGATGATATTTCAGCATCGGCCATGGCTGGATTGTAATATTTCACCCGTTATAATGGGTGAAATATTACAAATCGCTCTGATTGGCAGTTTCACTTTCAACAGCCAATCAGAGCGATCGTAGCCACGAGGGGGTGAAGCCACCCCCCCTGGGCTAAACTACCACTCCCCCTGTCCCTGCAGATCGGGTGAAATGGGAGTTAACCCTTTCACCCGATCTGCAGGGACGCGATCTTTCCATGACGCCGCATAGGCGTCATGGGTCGGATTGGCACCGACTTTCATGACGCCTACGTGGCGTCAAAGGTCGGGAAGGGGTTAATGAAATAAAGACACAGGGAGTTGTAATAGTTTATTATACTCTCAATCCAATTGAAGACCCTTGTCACCTGAAACAAAGTTAAACTAAAAAAACAACAATATCCCATACCTTCCGTCGTTCAGTCTTGTCCCACGCTGTAAATCCATCTGAAGGGGTTAAATCATTTTACAAGCAGAAGCTCTGCAAATGCAGCCGCCCCTGCCTGTAAAAACGTGGGGAATAAATGGAAAGCAGGGGAATGTAGCTACCTAGACTTGCGGTGCTGCGTTCCCTGCTGGCATAACCTCAGATGAACTCGAACGTGGGAATATTTTCTCACGCTCATATATACATATGTGTCTCACTGATTTTATATATATATATATATATATATCTCTGTCATGGCCAAAAGTATTGACACCCCTGCAATTCTGTCAGATAATACTCATTTTCTTCCTGAAAATGATTGCAGACACAAATTATTAGGTGTTATTATCTTCATTTAATTTGTCTTAAATGAAAACAAAACAAAAGAGAATGAAGCAAAAAGGAAAACATTGATCATTTCACACAAAACTCCAAAAATGGGCCAGACAAAAGTATTGGCACCCTCATCCTAATACTTGGTTGCACAACCTTTAGCCAAAATAACTGCGACCAACCACTTCCGGTAACCATCAATGAGTTTCTTACAATGCTCTGCTGGAATTTTAGACCATTTTTCTATGGCAAACTGCTCCAGGTCCCTGATATTTGAAGGGTGCCTTCTGCAAACTGCCATTTTTAGATCTCTCCACAGGTGATCTATGGGATTCAGGTCTGGACTCATTGCTGCCACCTCAGAAGTCTCCAGTGCTTTCTCTCAAACCATTTTCTAGTGCTTTTTGAAGTGTGTTTTGGGTCATTGTCCTGCTGGAAGACCCATGACCTCTGAGGGAGACCCAGCTTTCTCACACTGGGCCCTATATTATGCTGCAAAATTTGTTGGTAGTCTTCAGACTTCATAATGCCATGCACACGGTCAAGCAGTCCAGTGCCAGAGGCAGCAAAGCAACCCCAAAACATCAGGGAACCTCCGCCATGTTTGACTGTAGGGACCTTGTTCTTTTCTTTAAATGCCTCTTTTTTCTCTCCTGTAAACTCTATGTTGATGCCTTTGCCCAAAAAGCTCTACTTTTTCAGGTAAGTTTTGGCAAACTCCAGCCTGGCTTTTTTATGTCTCGGGGTAAGAAGTGGGGTCTTACTGGGTCTCCTACCATACAGTCCCTTTTCATTCAGACGCCGACGGATAGTACGGGTTGACACTGTTGTACCCTCGGACTGCAGGGCAGCTTGAACTTGTTTGGATGTTAGTCGAGGTTCTTTATCCAACATCCGCACAATCTTGCGTTGAAATCTCTTGTCAATTTTTCTTTTCCATCCACATCTAAGGAGGTTAGCCACAGAGCCATGGGTTTTACACTTCTTGATGACACTGCGCACGGTAGACACAGGAACATTCAGGTCTTTGGAGATGGACTTGTAGCCTTGAGATTGCTCATGCTTCCTCACAATTTGGTTTCTCCAGTCCTCAGACAGTTCTTTGGTCTTCTTTCTTTTCTTCATGCTCAATGTGGTACACACAAGGACACAGGACAGAGGTTGAGTCAACTTTAATCCATGTCAACTGGCTGCAAGTGTGATTTAGTTATTGCCAACACCTGTTAGGTGCCACAGGTAAGTTACAGGTGCTGTTAATTACACTAATTACAGAAGCATCACATGATTTTTCGAACAGTGCCAATACTTTTGTCCACCCCCTTTTTTATGTTTGGTGTGGAATTATATCCAATTTGGCTTTAGGACAATTCTTTGTGTTTTTTTCATTTAAGACAAATTAAATGAAGATAATAATACCAAAGAATTTGTGTTTGCAATCATTTTCAGGAAGAAAATGAGTATTATCTGACAGAATTGCAGGGGTGTCAATACTTTTGGCCATGACTGTGTGTGTGTGTATATATATCTATATCTATAGATATAGATATAGATAGATAGATATATATATATATATATATCCAGTATATATGTTTTAACGAATATTTGAGCCCATGGATCCATTGTATATCCGTATGTCCGTTTTGCAAGCCTGCGAGAAAATCTCGCTGTACGGATGCCATACGGATTACATACGGAGGATGACCTGCGCAAAATACGCTGACACACCCTGCCTACGGATGACATACGGATCACTATTTTGGGAACATTTCTGCATATTACGGCTGTAAAAAACGGACCGTATTTTCATACGCCTAGTGTGACGCCGGCCTTATTGTTGCTCTGGATTTACAGATGAGTGACGGCTCCATCCGGTGATTGCTGCTATTCCAGCACTTCTTCTTGGTGCTGTAATCTTCATGTAGACGAGGGTCTGCGCCGCTCAGTACAAACCGCGGGAGGTTTTATTTTATGGTGATAAGAACATCTAATGGTGTAAATGGCAGAGCAGTGTCATTGTCTGTAAGATTGGACAGAAGTGGGTCAGATATCTGTAATATCTGTATGACGCCACATTGCAGTGCTGTGTTACATGGAGAGGGTGCTGGTAATCCGCCATTACTATCCCCGGCCCCATTGACAGTCACCAGCCCCTGTACGGCTCCAGCCTCCTATTCAGGGCACTGGGCGTTGCATCCTGCAGCTGTGGATGCGCAAATCTTCTCCGTGCACAACTGCAGAATCATCTATTATTAGCCTGAATCACAGTCTCACTAAAAATAGATCCAAACACAGAGCGCCTCCAGCTGCCGGCAGCGAGGACACGGCGCAACCGGTGCGACACCTCGGAGATGTGCACTGCACCAGATACAGAGAGATCTGTGCACTGCACCAGATAAAGAGAGATCTATGCACTGCACCAGATACAGAGAGATCTATGCACTGCACCAGATACAGAGAGGAGATCTGTGCACTGCACCAGATACAGAGAGATCTGTGCACTGCACCAGATACAGAGAGGAGATCCATGCACTGCACCAGATACAGAGAGATCTGTGCACTGCACCAGATACAGAGAGGAGATCCATGCACTGCACCAGATACAGAGAGATCTGTGCACTGCACCAGATACAAAGAGATCTGTGCACTGCACCAGATACAAAGAGATCTGTGCACTGCACCAGATAAAGAGAGATCTATGCACTGCACCAGATAAAGAGAGATCTATGCACTGCACCAGATACAGAGAGATCTATGCACTGCACCAGATACAGAGAGATCTATGCACTGCACCAGATACAGAGAGGAGATCTGTGCACTGCACCAGATACAGAGAGATCTGTGCACTGCACCAGATACAGAGAGATCTGTGCACTGCACCAGATACAAAGAGATCTGTGCACTGCACCAGATACAAAGAGATCTGTGCACTGCACCAGATAAAGAGAGATCTGTGCACTGCACCAGATAAAGAGAGATCTATGCACTGCACCAGATACAGAGAGATCTATGCACTGCACCAGATACAGAGAGATCTATGCACTGCACCAGATACAGAGAGGAGATCTGTGCACTGCACCAGATACAGAGAGATCTGTGCACTGCACCAGATACAGAGAGGAGATCCATGCACTGCACCAGATACAGAGAGATCTGTGCACTGAACCAGATACAGAGAGGAGATCTGTGCACTGCACCAGATACAGTGAGGAGATCTGTGCACTGCACCAGATACAGAGAGATCTGTAAACTGCACCAGATACAGTGAGGAGATCTGTGCACTGCACCAGATACAGAGAGAAGATCCGTACACTGCACCAGATACAGAGAAATCTGTGCACTGCACCAGATACAGAGAGATATGTGCACTGCACCAGATACAGAGAGATCTGTGCACTGCACCAGATACAGGGAGAAGATCCATGCACTGCACCAGATACAGAGAGAAGATCCGTGCACTGCACCAGATACAAAGACAAGATCTGTGCACTGCACCAGATACAGAGAGGAGATCTGTGCACTGAACCAGATACAGAGAGGAGATCTGTGCACTGCACCAGATACAGAGAGATCTGTGCACTGCACCAGATAAAGAGAGATCTATGCACTGCACCAGATACAGAGAGATCTGTGCACTGCACCAGATACAGAGAAATCTGTGCACTGCACCAGATACAGAGAGATATGTGCACTGCACCAGATACAGAGAGAAGATCTGTGCACTGCACCAGATACAGAGAGAAGATCTGTGCACTGCACCAGATACAGAGAGAAGATCTGTGCACTGCACCAGATACAGAGAGAAGATCTGTGCACTGCACCAGATACAGAGAGAAGATCTGTGCACTGCACCAGATACAGAGAGAAGATCTGTGCACTGCACCAGATACAGAGAGAAGATCTGTGCACTGCACCAGATACAGAGAGAAGATCTGTGCACTGCACCAGATACAGAGAGAAGATCTGTGCACTGCACCAGATACAGAGAGAAGATCTGTGCACTGCACCAGATACAGAGAGAAGATCTGTGCACTGCACCAGATACAGAGAGAAGATCTGTGCACTGCACCAGATACAGAGAGAAGATCTGTGCACTGCACCAGATACAGAGAGAAGATCTGTGCACTGCACCAGATACAGAGAGAAGATCTGTGCACTGCACCAGATACAGAGAGAAGATCTGTGCACTGCACCAGATACAGAGAGAAGATCTGTGCACTGCACCAGATACAGAGAGAAGATCTGTGCACTGCACCAGATACAGAGAGAAGATCTGTGCACTGCACCAGATACAGAGAGAAGATCTGTGCACTGCACCAGATACAGAGAGAAGATCTGTGCACTGCACCAGATACAGAGAGAAGATCTGTGCACTGCACCAGATACAGAGAGAAGATCTGTGCACTGCACCAGATACAGAGAGAAGATCTGTGCACTGCACCAGATACAGAGAGAAGATCTGTGCACTGCACCAGATACAGAGAGAAGATCTGTGCACTGCACCAGATACAGAGAGAAGATCTGTGCACTGCACCAGATACAGAGAGAAGATCTGTGCACTGCACCAGATACAGAGAGAAGATCTGTGCACTGCACCAGATACAGAGAGAAGATCTGTGCACTGCACCAGATACAGAGAGAAGATCTGTGCACTGCACCAGATACAGAGAGAAGATCTGTGCACTGCACCAGATACAGAGAGAAGATCTGTGCACTGCACCAGATACAGAGAGAAGATCTGTGCACTGCACCAGATACAGAGAGAAGATCTGTGCACTGCACCAGATACAGAGAGAAGATCTGTGCACTGCACCAGATACAGAGAGAAGATCTGTGCACTGCACCAGATACAGAGAGAAGATCTGTGCACTGCACCAGATACAGAGAGAAGATCTGTGCACTGCACCAGATACAGAGAGAAGATCTGTGCACTGCACCAGATACAGAGAGAAGATCTGTGCACTGCACCAGATACAGAGAGAAGATCTGTGCACTGCACCAGATACAGAGAGAAGATCCGTGCACTGCACCAGATACAGAGAGAAGATCCGTGCACTGCACCAGATACAGAGAGAAGATCTGTACACTGCACCAGATGAAAATTGTGTTTCCCAAGAACCTACATATTGTACAAGTGCAAGACAACGTGCTGTTTACAGTTGTGGCCAAAAGTATTGACACCCCTGCAATTCTGTCAGATAATACTCAGTTTCTTCCTGAAAATGATTGCAAACACAAATTCTTTGTTATTATTATCTTCATTTAATTTGTCTTAAATGAAAAAACACAAAATGAATTGTCCTAAAGCCAAATTGGATATAATTCCACATCAAACATAAAAAGGGGGTGGACAAAAGTATTGGCAGTGTCCAAAAATGACGTGATGCTTCTCTAATTAGTGTAATTAACAGCACCTGTAACTTACCTGTGGCACCTAACAGGTGTTGGCAATAACTAAATCACACTTGCAGCCAGCTGACATGGATTAAAGTTGACTCAACCTCTGTCCTGTGTCCTTTCTTTTCTCCATGCTGAATGTCGTACACACAAGAAGACCAAAGAACTGAGGACTGGAGAAACCAAATTGTGAGGAAGCATGAGCAATCTCAAGGCTGCAAGTCCATCTCCGAAGACCTGAATGTTCCTGTGTCTACCGTGCGCAGTGTAATCAAGAAGTGTAAAGCCCATGGCACTGTGGCTAATCCTCCCCAGATGTGGACGGAAAAGAAAAATTGACAAGAGATTTCAACGCAAGATTGTGCGGATGTTGGATAAAGAACCTCGACTAACATCCAAGCAAGTTCAAGCTGCCCTGCAGTCTGAGGGTACAACAATGTCAACCCGTACTATCCATCGGCGTCTGAATGAAATGTTAGGAGACCCAGGAAGACCCCGCTTCTTACCTCGAGACATAAAAAGCCAGGCTGGTGTTTGCCAAAACTTACCTGAAAAAGCCTAAAACGTTTTGGAAGAATGTTCTCTGGTCAGATGAGACAAAAGTAGAGCTTTTTGGGCAAAGGCATCAACATAGAGTTTACAGGAGAAAAAAGAGGCATTCAAAGAAAAGAACACGGTCCCTACAGTCAAACATGGTGGAGGTTCCCTGATGTTTTGGGGTTGCTTTGCTGCCTCTGGCACTGGACTGCTTGACCGTGTGCATGGCATTATGAAGTCTGAAGACTACCAACAAATTTTGCAGCATAATGTAGAGCCCAGTGTGAGAAAGCTGGGTCTCCCTCAGAGGTCATGGGTCTTCCAGGAGGACAATGACCCAAAACACACTTCAAAAAGCACTAGAAAATGGTTTGAGAGAAAGCACTGGAGACTTCTAAGGTGGCCAGCAATGAGTCCAGACCTGAATCCCATAGATCAGAGGTCCCCAACTCCAGTCCTCAAGGCCCACCAACAGGTCATGTTTTCAGGATTTCCTTTGCATTGCACAGGTGATGCAATTATTACCTGGGCAAGACTAAGGAAATCCTGAAAACATGACATGTTGGTGGGCCTTGAGGACTGGAGTTGGGGACCCCTGCCATAGATCACCTGTGGAGAGATCTAAAAATGGCAGTTTGGAGAAGGCACCCTTCAAATATCAGGGACCTGGAGCAGTTTGCCAAAGAAGAATGGTCTAAAATTCCAGCAGAGCATTGTAAGAAACTCATTGATGGTTACCGGAAGCGACTGGTCGCAGTTATTTTGGCTAAAGGTTGTGCAACCAAGTATTAGGCTGAGGGTGCCAATACTTTTGTCTGGCCCATTTTTGGAGTTTTGTGTGAAATGATCAATGTTTTGCTTTTTGCTTCATTCTCTTTTGTGTTTTTTAATTTAAGACAAATTAAATGAAGATAATAATACCAAAGAATTTGTGTTTGCAATCATTTTCAGGAAGAAACGGAGTATTATCTGACAGAATTGCAGGGGTGTTAATACTTTTGGCCACAACTGTATATAGTGATCGCGTTGTGCTGCAGTACACCCAATATATTGGCTTGTTTTACCGTTTATGAAATCCATCCTCAGTGCATATAAAGCAGCATTAGATACAGTTGAAACCAACTTAGCCTTTACTGGCTATTAAAATAGGAGGACCCCTCAAAAAATGTTGTGGGGTCACCTTATAATGAATAACCAGCAAAGGCTAGACAGACTGCTGCGGGCTGATATTAATAGCCAAGGAAGGGACCATGGATATTGCCCCCCTCAGCTACAAACACCAGCTCACAGCCCCCCAGATATGGCGCATATCTAAGATGCGCCAATTCCAGCATTTGGTCTCGCTCTTCCCACTTGCCCTGTAGTGGTGGTAAGTGGGGTAATAGTTTGGGGGTTAATGTCACCTTTGTAGTGTAAAAGGTGACATCAAGCCCAGCTTAGTAATGGAGAGGTCTCTACAAGACGCCTATCCATTACTAATCCTATAGTTCTTACAGGTTAAATACACAGCCAGAATAGGTCTTGTAATGAAATAAAACACTGCACAGTTTTCCCATCTTTATTGTTTTGCTAATTCCCCGAATCCCTCGATCTCCTCCATAAAATAATAAACCAACCCAAATACTCACTGTTTCGACGTCCTTAATAACGAGTGTCCCATGACAAGTCCAACACTGCTACATCTGGATGCCTGACATGATATAGCAGAGCTTGTAGATGACCTCCGGAGATAACTTGCCGGTGGTCACCTGCACTGCAGTCCTTACAATCAGCTGATCGGGAGAACCAGCGTAGTGACCGGAGGTAACCCCGGCGTTCACGTTCACGGCAGTTCTCGCAGTGAGCTCAATCATCGTGAGAACTGCAGTGGACGCGGACTTCTGGCAGTCACAAGGTAAGAGATTATTTAAATTGGTTCACATGCATATTAAGCTGCGTTTCCGCAGTTATTATGCACGTGAGTAATATTTTTTTAACACATCTAATTATAGTCAATGGGAAATTTACGCTGCGGGGATGGAGCATCTCCGCATCGTAAATAGACATGCTGCGGTCTTTAAAGACGCGTCGCATGTCCGTTTCCGCGGGTCTGCTGCCTGCATCTCCGAACACATAGTGGAGATGGGATTTCATGAAATCCCCTCCACTATGCTGTAACATCTGGACGCAGCATCAAACCCGCAGCGTTTCCTGACCGTGGAAACATACCTTAATACTGCCTTTATGTACAAGAATATGGCTACTATAATACTGCTGCTATGGATAAGGATATATATTTGGTTATTTGTACAGGTAGACTATTTTATAATCCCCCAATGCTCACCTAATTCCCTTTAGTAAAGACTATGAAAATTAGCAGTAAATGTAGAAGTCCATGTCTCTAGAGCTGTATGGCAGATTTAAAATACAGAAAAATAAAGATTACTGAGAAGAGCCGCTTTAATAAAATAATTGATAAATAGCCAGATTTTGTCTGGTGAAATGTCATCTTAGCAGTTTTACTGGCATCTTTGATGTGAGTTATTTCTTTCCGCTTTTCATGTTGGGTCGTTACAATCCCACGACCTCTTTGTGTTCTCTGACCTCGCATTTCTTTTTCTGTCCTGACTCCTTTGCTATCATTACTGTGTGTCAGTCTCATTCATGGTCATGATTTGATGATCTTTCTTGTCAAATTCGAAGTAAATCCTAAAAGCATTGCTCGCTGATTTGGACAATCCTCTGTGAGCTGCACAAATCCAAGTTCTGCCCTGTCTCACAGCTTGGATTACAGTGATACATTGTTAGGAAACCTTCATCTGTGAGAATTCCTAGGTTGGTATGGAATTTTATCCCGTGATGCAAATAATGATTCTCCTTTTGTTGACAGCAAGCAGCTCTTTTAATATGTTGATAAATTCACGCTGCAGGTATATGAGGGCCGTGCAAGACTGCGTTCTAATTAAGGGGCTCCTCGCTAGATTGCTACTCATGAAGTGCTGCTTGCGAGGTGCCGCTGACTAGGTGCCGCTGACTAGGTGCCCCTCGCTAGGTGCTGCTCGCTAGGTGCCGCTCGATAGGTGCCCCTCACTAGGTGCCCCTCACTAGGTGCCCCTCGCTAGGTGCCCCTCGCTAGGTGCCGCTCACTAGGTGCCGCTCACTAGGTGCCCCTCACTAGGTGCCGCTCACTAGGTGCCCCTCACTATTTGCCCCTCACTATTTGCCCCTCACTATTTGCTCCTCACTGGGTGCCCCTCACTGGGTGCCCCTCACTAGGTGCCGCTCACTATTTGCTCCTCACTAGGTGCCGCTCACTAGGTGCCCCTCACTATTTGCTGCTCACTAGGGGCCCCTCACTGGGTGCCCCTCACTAGGTGCCGCTGACTAGGTGCCCCTCACTAGGTGCCGCTCACTAGGTGCCTCTCACTATTTGCTCCTCACTAGGTGCCCCTCACTATTTGCTGCTCACTAGGTGCCCCTCACTGGGTGCCCCTCACTAGGTGCCGCTCACTAGGTGCCTCTCACCATTTGCTCCTCACTAGGTGCCCCTCACTATTTGCTCCTCACTAGGTGCCCCTCACTATTTGCTCCTCACTAGGTGGTACTCGTTGTGTCGTAATGTAGCGGCCTCTAATGGATAGTTTGTGCAATTAGTGGTGCATTCTAACTCTCTCTATATACTTTAATTAAGGGGTTGATACTGACAGAAGAGGCCGCTGTGTAAGAAAAGTATATTGTCCGTTTGTGTCCAATAGCTCCTCAGTATGTTCCCTGTGTGTTGTGTTTATCACCCACTCCTGGTTTTGGCTACAAATACTGATGTAAAATGCTGACCACATACTGATAGTGTGACGGCCTAAGGCTATGTGCACACGTTCAGGAATTCATGCAGAAAATTCCTGTGAAAATCCGGACATTTCTGGCAGATTTCCGCATGAAATCCGCATGCGTTTTTTTGCGCGTTTTTTGCGCAGTTTTGACGCGTTTTTTTCCGGACATTTCCCAATGCATTAGACAGTGGGAAAACCGCGGAATAAAAACGCAAAATTAATGAGCAGGTTCATTATTTGTCCGCAATGCGTTTTTCATGCGGAAAAACGCACATCATGTGCACAGAAATTGCGGATTTCATTAAAAATGATAGGATGCTTAATGTATGCAGATTATTTGCGGTTTCATAGCGTTTTTATAGCGCAAAAACGCTAGAAAACCGCAAATAATCTGCAACGTGTGCACATAGCCTTAGGCTGCCGTCACACTGTCAGTATTTGGTCAGTATTTTACATCAGTATTTGTAGCCAAAACCAGGAGTGGAACAATTAGAAGAAAAGTATAATAGAAACATCTGCACCACTTCTGTATTTATCACCCACTCCTGGTTTTGGATACAAATACTGATGTAAAATACTGACCAAATACTGCTAGTGTGACGGCAGCCTTAAACTGTAAAGCGCTGCGGAATATGTTGTTGCTATATAAATAAAGATTATTATTATCATCATCAGTATTTGTAGCGAAAACCAGGAGAGGAACAATCAGAGGAAAAGTCTAATAGAAACACGTTTGTCTAAATTCAGAGGCAAGAAACCTGTGGGAACCTTCCTTCTCAGTCAGCTGCTTTGTTACAGTGTTTCATTCTAGGCAATCCCCTGTAGATAAGCGCAGCTGCGGCACAAGCCGATTTCCTGCCGGGATTGTTACAATGTATCTGTATTGCAGTATTTGTAAGCCAAATCTAAAACTGAGAGCTCCACCCACTCCAGGTGTACAGGGAAGGTGTGTGACATGCAGGCTGGAGTTTGGCCCCTGGTGTGGCAGCAGTGACCCAGCACTAGGTGGAGGCAGCAGTGGCCCGGCACTAGGTGGAGGCAGCAGTGGCCCAGCACTAGGTGGAGGCAGCAGTGGCCCAGCACTAGGTGGAGGCAGCAGTGGCACAGCCCTAGGTGGAGGCAGCAGTGACCCAGCACTAGGTGGAGGCAGCAGTGGCCCGGCACTAGGTGGAGGCAGCAGTGGCCCAGCCCTAGGTGGAGGCAGCAGTGGCCCAGCCCTAGGTGGAGGCAGCAGTGACCCGGCACTAGGTGGAGGCAGCAGTGGCCCGGCACTAGGTGGAGGCAGCAGTGGCCCGGCACTAGGTGGAGGCAGCAGTGGCCCAGCACTAGGTGGAGACAGCAGTGGCTCAGCCCTAGGTGGAGGCAGCAGTGGCCCAGCACTAAGTGGAGACAGCAGTGGCTCAGCCCTAGGTGGAGGCAGCAGTAGCCCAGCACTAGGTGGAGGCAGCAGTGACCCAGCACTAGGTGGAGGCAGCAGTGACCCGGCCCTAGATGGAGGCAGCAGTGGCCCGGCACTAGGTGGAGGCAGCAGTGGCCCAGCACTAGGTGGAGGCAGCAGTGACCCGGCCCTAGATGGAGGCAGCAGTGGCCCGGCACTAGGTGGAGGCAGCAGTGGCCCGGCACTAGGTGGAGGCAGCAGTAGCCCAGCACTAGGTGGAGGCAGCAGTGACCCAGCACTAGGTGGAGGCAGCAGTGACCCAGCACTAGGTGGAGGCAGCAGTGACCCGGCACTAGGTGGAGGCAGCAGTGACCCGGCACTAGGTGGAGGCAGCAGTGGCCCGGCACTAGGTGGAGGCAGCAGTGGCCCAGCCCTAGGTGGAGGCAGCAGTGGCCCAGCACTAGGTGGAGGCAGCAGTGGCCCAGCCCTGGGTGGAGGCAGCAGTGGCCCGGCACTAGGTGGAGGCAGCAGTGGCCCGGCACTAGGTGGAGGCAGCAGTGACCCGGCACTAGGTGGAGGCAGCAGTGGCCCGGCACTAGGTGGAGGCAGCAGTGGCCCGGCACTAGGTGGAGGCAGCAGTGGCCCAGCCCTAGGTGGAGGCAGCAGTGGCCCAGCACTAGGTGGAGGCAGCAGTGGCCCGGCACTAGGTGGAGGCAGCAAGCTGTGGAATGCTCCATGTGTCCCCAGCAGCTGCAGCAGAGCAGAGTCCGCAGAGCAGCAGCGATCACTGGGCTCCAGGCTCTGTCCCTGCTCCGGCCAGAGAATACCCTGCGTCTGGGAAGAGGCCGCCGTCATGGTGAAAGACGAAACAGGTAATTATCAGCCATCAGCTGGCACATTGTGACCCCACAATCTGACTGCCAGCAACCTCCAGCACCAGAAGTGATCAATATCTAACATGAGTCCTCGGAACTCTTCACTCTTGTGCCATACTGGTTGTCACCCAACTTTCCCAGGAATAGATGCGTTCTCTCAATTAGAGGGGAAAGTTTGCTTTACATTTATCAGATGATTCTTTGTTCTTGAGGAAGTGACACCCACAATTGTGAGAACCCCCAATGAGCTGGGGTTACCCCTGCGAGAAAGTGAGACCCCACAGAGCCACTGATCTGTGTAGTTCAGCCAGTACAGCTATCTTCCAGATCCCTATGTCAGCCCCCTGTAAATCGTCCCATATAAAAGACTCCGCTCTTTACAAGAGAATTTGCCTTTCTTTATTAGTTATTGTTCTGTTAAACTTTTGCTGTTCTGTTCATTTATTGTTTGCTCTGATGTTCCATTTTAATAATCAGTATTTTTTACACTGATTTCCTCAGGTTAGAAGATCGCTATATGAAGTGTAAAATATTGACGCTTCCTAATACTGATACATTGTTTGTGTTCTATCATGGAGCGCTGATGCTTTTTCTTCTCATAGTTTCCTCCTATTTGTGGTCAGTGAGGACTGAGTAGATATGAGGGTTGGCGGTGCACATAGCGGGGATGCTCACGTTACAGCAGCTGGGCTCACACGTGTTGGGGCCCCTGTGTTGTGTGGACCCTCCATGTGTCGCCGGAGCTTGTGTAGGGGAATGTTTTCTTCTTGTTCTATGTCAGGAATCTCCCTGTACAAAGCATCATGGAGGAAAAGTGGAAACTCTGATAACCTCCTCTGTAAATAGAGTTGACTGTGGCCCCTGTGTCAGGAGTGAAACCATTTGTTCTGTGGGTCTGCACCCACCCCGGGTTGTTGTTTTTTTTCTTGAATTAATAGACACCTGTCTCTTTACAGTCTCTGTGGATGATTTATTTTTATGGTCTTGTGTTTGTTGGAGTTTTGTAAACTTCAGAATGACAAAATAAATGTGCAGCAAATCAAAGGGGTCTTTGTGCATAGCTGGGTAGACTTGCCACTTATGAGCCATGGCGAGCTGGGTCAGAAACGCTGTGATGGCTACATCTACATTGATTGTCACTCAGCTTTCCCATAATGGAAGTGTTCATTAGAAAGGCTTTTCAAAAGTTCAGAATATTTATTACAATGAGAACAAAGCCAAGTTCCCATTATGTCGCTGCCACTTGGAGACATATGGCCATTCACGCGGTGACGTAAAACCACATTAGAGCTGCAACCAGAGAAAAACATAACAGCAGGTGACCTTGTGACGGGCGCAAATAAGTGACTGTCTGCGTCTCTTGGAGGCACATTGTCATCTGTCGTGGGTTTACATTGTCATCTCAGAAGATACTTTGTCATCTATCATCTATCTATATTGTTATCAGAGGTTACATTATGTATTGCTGGTTGTCATTTATCTGGGGCTACATTGTCATTTATCAGGGATTACACTGGAATCTATCGGGGTTGTAGCCTCATATTTTAGGTTACATTACAGTCTGATGGGATAGATTGTCATCTCTGAGCGACATTGACATCTACTGTATGTTACTGTCCTTTATCAGGGTTCAGTATCCTCTAGATGCGGGGAGGACATGTTAATTTTCATCTGTCAGGGATATTACATTGTCATCAGGTGCAGGGGTTACAATTGCTTCTGGATCGGTCCCTATAACTATTAAACACCTCTGATAGTTGAAGATTTTGCATTAAGACCCACAAGTTTCAAGTTGGTGATCGACATTGATCAAGTTATACCTTCTGTAGATTACATTGTCATCTGATCCGATATATTCTTAAATATTGTATTCTCCATAGACATCTGTAGTAGATTCTCATCAAGGGCAGGTTACATTGTCATCTATCAGGGCTTAGACTTGTATCTGTGGGGTACGCCGTCATCTATCGGGGCTTAGACTTGTGTCTGTGGGGTACGCTGTCATCTGTCGGGGCTTAGACTTGTATCTGTGGGGTACGCCGTCATGTATCAGCGCTTAGACTTGTGTCTGTGGGGTACGCTGTCATCTGTCAGGGCTTAGACTTGTATCTGTGGGGTATGCTGTCATCTGTCGGGGCTTAGACTTGTATCTGTGGGGTATGCTGTCATCTGCCATCCTTTGTAGATTACATTGTTGTCTGTCAGGGTTTGCATTGTCATCTATGGATGGTTCCATTGTTGCTTCCCAGTGTCACTCTCTTGCAGTTTCCAGGGCTCGGTGCCCAGTGATGGTGCCAGGCGCTGGTATCTGTGTAGGGCAGAGTGACAGATGAGTGATTTCTGAATCAGTGTGTGGTGATAACATTCCAGGGCTTAGACTTGTATCTGTGGGGTACGCCGTCATCTATCGGGGCTTAGACTTGTGTCTGTGGGGTACGATGTCATCTATCAGGGCTTAGACTTGTATCTGTGGGGTACGCTGTCATCTATCAGGGCTTAGACTTGTATCTGTGGGGTACGCCGTCATCTATCGGGGCTTAGACTTGTATCTGTGGGGTACGCTGTCATCTATCAGAGCTTAGACTTGTATCTGTGGGGTACGCCGTCATCTATCGGGGCTTAGACTTGTATCTGTGGGGTACGCTGTCATCTATCGGAGCTTAGACTTGTATCTGTGGGGTACGCTGTCATCTATCAGAGCTTAGACTTGTATCTGTGGGGTACGCTGTCATGTATCGGGGCTTAGACTTGTCTGTGGGGTACGCTGTCATCTTTCGGGGCTTAGACTTGTATCTGTGGGGTACGCCGTCATGTATCAGCGCTTAGACTTGTATCTGTGGGGTACGCTGTCATCTGTCGGGGCTTAGACTTGTATCTGTATGGTACGCTGTCATCTATCGGGGCTTAGACTTGTATCTGTGGGGTAAGCTGTCATCTATCAGGGCTTAGACATGTATCTGTGGGGGACGCTGTCATCTGTTGGGGCTTAGACTTGTGTCTGTGGGGTACACTGTCATCTATCAGAGCTTAGACTTGTATTTGTGGGGTATGCTGTCATCTGTCGGGGCTTAGACTTGTATCTGTGGGGTACGCCGTCATCTATCGGGGCTTAGACTTGTATCTGTGGGGTACGCTGTCATCTATCAGAGCTTAGACTTGTATCTGTGGGGTACGCCGTCATCTATCGGGGCTTAGACTTGTATCTGTGGGGTACGCTGTCATCTATCGGAGCTTAGACTTGTATCTGTGGGGTACGCTGTCATCTATCAGAGCTTAGACTTGTATCTGTGGGGTACGCTGTCATGTATCGGGGCTTAGACTTGTCTGTGGGGTACGCTGTCATCTTTCGGGGCTTAGACTTGTATCTGTGGGGTACGCCGTCATGTATCAGCGCTTAGACTTGTATCTGTGGGGTACGCTGTCATCTGTCGGGGCTTAGACTTGTATCTGTATGGTACGCTGTCATCTATCGGGGCTTAGACTTGTATCTGTGGGGTAAGCTGTCATCTATCAGGGCTTAGACATGTATCTGTGGGGGACGCTGTCATCTGTTGGGGCTTAGACTTGTGTCTGTGGGGTACACTGTCATCTATCAGAGCTTAGACTTGTATTTGTGGGGTATGCTGTCATCTGTCGGGGCTTAGACTTGTATCTGTGGGGTACGCTGTCATCTGTCGGGGCTTAGACTTGTATCTGTGGGGTACGCTGTCATCTGTCGGGGCTTAGACTTGTATCTGTGGGGTACGCTGTCATCTATCAGAGCTTAGACTTGTATCTGTGGGGTACGCTGTCATCTATCAGAGCTTAGACTTGTATCTGTGGGGTACGCTGTCATGTATCGGGGCTTAGACTTGTCTGTGGGGTACGCTGTCATCTGTCGGGGCTTAGACTTGTATCTGTGGGGTACGCCGTCATGTATCAGCGCTTAGACTTGTGTCTGTGGGGTACGCTGTCATCTGTCAGGGCTTAGACTTGTATCTGTGGGGTATGCTGTCATCTGTCGGGGCTTAGACTTGTATCTGTGGGGTATGCTGTCATCTATCGGGGCTTAGACTTGTATCTGTGGGGTACGCTGTCATCTATCAGAGCTTAGACTTGTATCTGTGGGGTACGCTGTCATCTATCAGGGCTTAGACTTCTATCTGTGGGGTACGCAGTCATGTATCGGGGCTTAGACTTGTATCTGTGGGGTACGCTGTCATCTGTCGGGGCTTAGACTTGTATCTGTATGGTACGCTGTCATCTATCGGGGCTTAGACTTGTATCTGTGGGGTAAGCTGTCATCTATCGGGGCTTAGACATGTATCTGTGGGGGACGCTGTCATCTGTTGGGGCTTAGACTTGTGTCTGTGGGGTACACTGTCATCTATCAGAGCTTAGACTTGTATTTGTGGGGTATGCTGTCATCTGTCGGGGCTTAGACTTGTATCTGTGGGGTACGCTGTCATCTGTCGGGGCTTAGACTTGTATCTGTGGGGTACGCCGTCATGTATCAGCGCTTAGACTTGTGTCTGTGGGGTACGCTGTCATCTGTCAGGGCTTAGACTTGTATCTGTGGGGTATGCTGTCATCTGTCGGGGCTTAGACTTGTATCTGTGGGGTATGCTGTCATCTATCGGGGCTTAGACTTGTATCTGTGGGGTACGCTGTCATCTATCAGAGCTTAGACTTGTATCTGTGGGGTACGCTGTCATCTATCAGGGCTTAGACTTCTATCTGTGGGGTACGCCGTCATGTATCGGGGCTTAGACTTGTATCTGTGGGGTACGCTGTCATCTGTCGGGGCTTAGACTTGTATCTGTATGGTACGCTGTCATCTATCGGGGCTTAGACTTGTATCTGTGGGGTAAGCTGTCATCTATCGGGGCTTAGACATGTATCTGTGGGGGACGCTGTCATCTGTTGGGGCTTAGACTTGTGTCTGTGGGGTACACTGTCATCTATCAGAGCTTAGACTTGTATTTGTGGGGTATGCTGTCATCTGTCGGGGCTTAGACTTGTATCTGTGGGGTACGCTGTCATCTGTCGGGGCTTAGACTTGTATCTGTGGGGTACGCTGTCATCTGTCGGGGCTTAGACTTGTATCTGTGGGGTACGCTGTCATCTATCAGAGCTTAGACTTGTATCTGTGGGGTACGCTGTCATGTATCGGGGCTTAGACTTGTATCTGTGGGGTACGCCGTCATCTATCGGGGCTTAGACTTGTATCTGTGGGGTACGCCGTCATCTATCGGGGCTTAGACTTGTGTCTGTGGAGTACGCTGTCATCTATCAGGGCTTAGACTTGTATCTGTGGGGTACGCTGTCATCTATCAGGGCTTAGACTTGTATCTGTGGGGTACGCCGTCATCTATCGGGGCTTAGACTTGTATCTGTGGGGTACGCTGTCATCTGTCGGGGCTTAGACTTGTATCTGTGGGGTACGCTGTCATCTGTCGGGGCTTAGACTTGTATCTGTGGGGTACGCTGTCATCTATCAGAGCTTAGACTTGTATCTGTGGGGTACGCTGTCATGTATCGGGGCTTAGACTTGTGTCTGTGGGGTACGCTGTCATCTGTCGGGGCTTAGACTTGTATCTGTGGGGTATGCCGTCCTGTATCAGCGCTTAGACTTGTGTCTGTGGGGTACGCTGTCATCTATCAGAGCTTAGACTTGTGTCTGTGTGGTATGCTGTCATCTGTCAGGGCTTAGACTTGTATCTGTGGGGTATGCTGTCATCTGTCGGGGCTTAGACTTGTACCTGTGGGGTATGCTGCCATCTGTCGGGGCTTAGACTTGTATCTGTGGGGTACGCTGTCGTCTGTCAGGGCTTAGACTTGTATCTGTGGGGTATGCTGTCATCTGCCATCCTTTGTAGATTACATTGTTGTCTGTCAGGGTTTGCATTGTCATCTATGGATGGTTCCATTGTTGCTTCCCAGTGTCACTCTCTTGCAGTTTCCAGGGCTCGGTGCCCAGTGATGGTGCCAGGCGCTGGTATCTGTGTAGGGCAGAGTGACAGATGAGTGATTTCTGAATCAGTGTGTGGTGATAACATTCCAGGGCTTAGACTTGTATCTGTGGGGTACGCCGTCATCTATCGGGGCTTAGACTTGTATCTGTGGGGTACGCCGTCATCTATCGGGGCTTAGACTTGTGTCTGTGGGGTACGCTGTCATCTATCAGGGCTTAGACTTGTATCTGTGGGGTACGCTGTCATCTATCAGGGCTTAGACTTGTATCTGTGGGGTACGCCGTCATCTATCGGGGCTTAGACTTGTATCTGTGGGGTACGCTGTCATCTATCAGAGCTTAGACTTGTATCTGTGGGGTACGCCGTCATCTATCGGGGCTTAGACTTGTCTGTGGGGTACGCTGTCATCTATCAGGGCTTAGACTTGTATCTGTGGGGTACGCTGTCATCTATCAGGGCTTAGACTTCTATCTGTGGGGTACGCCATCATGTATCGGGGCTTAGACTTGTATCTGTGGGGTACGCTGTCATCTGTCGGGGCTTAGACTTGTATCTGTATGGTACGCTGTCATCTATCGGGGCTTAGACTTGTATCTGTGGGGGACGCTGTCATCTGTCGGGGCTTAGACTTCTGTCTGTGGGGTACACTGTCATCTATCAGAGCTTAGACTTGTATTTGTGGGGTATGCTGTCATCTGTCGGGGCTTAGACTTGTATCTGTGGGGTACGCTGTCATCTATCAGAGCTTAGACTTGTATCTGTGGGGTACGCTGTCATCTATCAGAGCTTAGACTTGTATCTGTGGGGTATGCCGTCATGTATCAGCGCTTAGACTTGTGTCTGTGGGGTACGCTGTCATCTATCAGAGCTTAGACTTGTGTCTGTGTGGTATGCTGTCATCTGTCAGGGCTTAGACTTGTATCTGTGGGGTATGCTGTCATCTGTCGGGGCTTAGACTTGTACCTGTGGGGTATGCTGTCATCTGTCGGGGCTTAGACTTGTATCTGTGGGGTACGCTGTCGTCTGTCAGGGCTTAGACTTGTATCTGTGGGGTATGCTGTCATCTGCCATCCTTTGTAGATTACATTGTTGTCTGTCAGGGTTTGCATTGTCATCTATGGATGGTTCCATTGTTGCTTCCCAGTGTCACTCTCTTGCAGTTTCCAGGGCTCGGTGCCCAGTGATGGTGCCAGGCGCTGGTATCTGTGTAGGGCAGAGTGACAGATGAGTGATTTCTGAATCAGTGTGTGGTGATAACATTCCAGCTGGATTATTGCCGCTGTTTATGAAGTGGGTGCGCTGCTGCGGCTGCGCTGTCGTGTGTCACCTTTGCACTTTTTCCTTGTTGATAAATACCTGACAATGAACTTGAGTTTTCCTTGCACCCCAGCAGCTGATAAGAGGAAGCTGTAATGCTGCACCCACCCTCAATCCTCCTGCCCCCGAGTGGTGGTGCGCAGGCACGTAGAAGCTCCCGTCACGTGTTTGTACGGGTGTCGCTGGAGTGGTCGGGCTGCAGTGGGCATCGGATTAATAGAGGGACTAATAATTGGACAATGTTTGATGATAACTCGATAAGGGGAGATGATAGAAAGTCCAACACTTCTACCTCCAACCAGCGCAGACAATAGGGAGGTTCCCCTTTAGGAAAGGGGGTCAGTTTGGAGAATTCCTACTCACCAGATATCGGGGTTATACAGTCATGACTGAAAGTGTTGGCACCCTTGAAATTGTTCCAGAAAAAGAAGTATTTCTCCCCCAAAATTATTGAAGTTACACACGTAACTGTTTGTTATACACAGGTTTATTACCTTTGTGTGTATTGGAACATTCCCCCCCAAAAAACAGGAAAAAAGGCAAATTGGACATAATTTTGCACAAAACTCCAAAAATAGGTTGTACAAAATTGTTTGGCACCCTCAACTTAATATCTGGCTGTGCTCTTTGGAATGAATAACTGCAATCAATCGCTTCCTATAACCATCCACAAGCTTCTTACTCCTCTGCCAGGATCTTGGACTCTTCTCACAATCTGCTCCCGGTCTCATATTTCGCCTTCTCTCCACAGCGATTGTAAGATCTCTCCACCAGTGATCAATGGGATTTGGATCTGGACTCATTGCTGCCACTTCAGAACTCTCCAGCGCTTTGTTTCCATCCATTTCTGGGGGCTTCTTGAAGTATTTTTGGGGTCATTATCCTGGTAGAAGTCCCATGACTTAGGAAGCCAACCCAGCTTTCTGACACTGGGAACTACATTACCACCCAAAATCCTTTGATAATCTGAAGATTTTATTATGTCTTGCATGCCGTCAAGGCTCCCAGTGCCAGAGGCAGCAAAACAACCCCAAAACATCTGATCCTCCACCTTATCTGACTGTAGGTACTGTGCTCTTTTCTTTGTAGGCCTCATTCTGTTCTCAGTAAACAGTAGAATGACGTGCTTTACCAAAAAGCTCCATCTTGGTCCCATCTATCCACAAGACACTTTCCTAGAAGGATTTTGGCTTACTCACTTACATCTTAGCAAACTGCAGTTTAGCTTTTTTATGTCTGTCAGCAGTGAATTTCTTTGGACCTTGATTGGGGCTGCTTATCCACCGTCCAGACTATCCTGAGTTGCAACCTTCCATTAATTTTTCTCTGCTGTCCATTTCCAGGAAGATTAGCTACAGTGCAGTGCCATGGGAACATGGTCAAATGAACATCAAGATCTCTGGAGATGGACTTGTAATCTTGAGATTGTTGATATTTTTCAAAAATGTTGGTTCTTAAGTCCTCAGACAGTTCTCTTCCCCTCTTTCTGTTCTTCATACTTAGTTGGGCCACACACAGACGCACAATGCAAAGATTGAGACAACTTCTCCCCTTTTTATCTGGTTTCAGGAGTCATTTTCATATTGCCCAAACCTGTTACTTGCCACAGGTGAGTGTGAACGAGCATCACAAGCTTGAAACAAAGTTGTTGACCCACAATTTTCTGCTACCCATTTTGGGGATTTTGTGTAAAATGTTGTCCAATTTGCCTTTTATTTCTCTTTTTTTTTTGCGTGGTTCTAGTACACACAAATGAAGTAAACGTGTAATTGCAGTAATTTTCTGTGATAAATATTTCATTTTCTCCAACAATTTCAAGGGTTCCAACACTTTTGGCCATGTCTGTATATACTGTCATTCATCCCCTATTATTTACCAGGATATGCTATTATCCCGATACTTCTAGACTCATGAAGAGAATGCAGCAGTAATATGAATTTGTCGCAGCATTCAGCTGCCGTGTGCCACCATAATAAATGTCCTCCAGCCATTTCTGTCATAATTTCGGCCACCTTTTGTGGTGTAAATGATCATTTTGTGACCACACTCGACCAACCACCTTCCCAGATAAGCTTCTCCTACTCTTCAAAAAGTTAAAGCATCTGTCCTGAGCTGACATAAAGGCTCGAAGTCGAAACATTTTTTCCATTTGTGACTTGCGCCAAAATGTAACATTTCAAATAGTTTTCTGCCAGAACTCTGATGAAAACTGTTATGAATTGAGGCATATGTCGTCGTATTTTATTTTGGTTTATTGTCCAAACCGCTCCCTGATTGGTCACAAAACGCAATGAGTATCTGATGTTGCAGATTTTCTGCAGCATTTTTGCACCTGTTCGGTAAATTAGGTTTTTCAATGTGTGCTTGAGTGCATTTTTTGTATTGCATCTTTCACGTTTTTTTTTTTTAATTTTTTTTGTCTGTCCCGTTTTAAATTAAGAATGGATAGCATTTAATATGTTGTACATTTACGCTGCTTTGTATTTGATACTTCCTGGGATTTTGCTTTGACAAAACTTGTGCGGGTTAAATGCATTTTTATCGCATTTCTGCAGCATGTGCATGGTTTACCACATCTAATGCAAGTCTATGGGGAAATACTGCACATAAAACTCGGCGTATCCGCAAGACAAGTTCACGATGCGGATTTCAAACCCACACCGCAGATCAGTTTATGCTGAATACTAAGAAGTGCAGAGTGGGCACGAGGCTTCTATAAATCTCATCCACTTTGCGGGATCTGTAAGGCTACGCTCCCACCATCAGCTTTTGGTGCGGTTTTGACGCTGCACATTTTGCTGCTTCAGATACAGAGTCTTGTGGAAATCTTCTGTCCACTAAGTTCCCTTACTGAGGAGCGCAGATCCACCGTCATGTGCTGTGTATTGTGTGCACGTCATGTGGATCTCCAGGGAGTAACCTGCTTTTGTCTCCTTGCACAGCATTCAGGATAGAGCCGGATTTTCCGCTGGGTAAGACGCCTGCGTTGCGGCTTTTTTAGCAGAGCTGAGCAGGTTGTAGTTTAGTCTATTAGTGATATTGTATATTCCCTGTAGTTTTAGTATCTGCTGCACTTTGTAATATAAATCACGCTATGATATTCCATCTGCTGATAGTTGCAAGGTCACATCATAAAATCCATAGATCTGACCCCTCCCTGACTAACACTGTAGTTTATAGGAACTAGAATGGAGCTTCTAATCTCTGCAGAGTGGTTAGACTAAGTACTTTGTTCCTTCCTGGCCCTAAACTGATACATGGTAGCGATGAACACACGGATTGTGATAATTAATTAAAGCTAATAAATCTTTACAGAAAGTGAGTGCTTTCATTATCAAAACTCCAAATCTCCTGCATAGACATAGTTACTTCATACAATTTTATCTACAGGCACCACTAGGGGGAGCTCCCTGTATACAGAGATACATGATAAGATCCTGTCTGCAGCCACCACTAGGGGAAGCTCCCTGTATACAGAGATACATAAGATTCTGTCTGCAGCCACCACTAGGGGGAGCTCCCTGTATACAGAGATACATGATGAGATCCTGTTTGCAGTCACCACTAGGGGGAGCTCCCTGTATACAGAGATACATGATGAGATCCTGTTTGCAGTCACCACTAGGGGGAGCTCCCTGTATACAGAGATACATAAGATAAGATCCTGTCTGCAGTCACCACTAGGGGGAGCTCCCTGTATACAGAGATACATGATGAGATCCTGTTTGCAGTCACCACTAGGGGGAGCTCCCTGTATACAGAGATACATGATAAGATCCTGTCTGCAGTCACCACTAGGGGGAGCTCCCTGTATACAGAGATACATGATAAGATCCTGTCTGCAGTCACCACTAGGGGGAGCTCCCTGTATACAGAGATACATGATAAGATCCTGTCTGCAGCCACCACTAGGGGGAGCTCCCTGTATACAGAGATACATAAGATCCTGTCTGCAGCCACCACTAGGGGGAGCTCCCTGTATACAGAGATACATGATAAGCTCCTGTCTGCAGCCACCACTAGGGGAGCTCCCTGTATACAGAGATACATAAGATTCTGTCTGCACAAAACCACTAGAGGGAGCTCCCTGTATACAGAGATACATGATAAGATCCTGTCTGCAGCCATCACTAGGGGGAGCTCCCTGTATACAGAGATACATGATAAGATCCTGTCTGCAGCCACCACTAGGGGGAGCTCCCTGTATACAGAGATACATGATAAGATCCTGTCTGCAGCCACCACTAGGGGGAGCTCCCTGTATACAGAGATACATGATCAGATCTTGTCTGCAGTCACCACTAGGGGGAGCTCCCTGTATACAGAGATACATGATAAGATCCTGTCTGCAGTCACCGCTAGGGGGAGCTCCCTGTATACAGAGATACATGGTAAGATCCTGTCTGCAGCCACCACTAGGGGGAGCTCCCTGTATACAGAGATACATGATCAGATCTTGTCTGCAGTCACCACTAGGGGGAGCTCCCTGTGTACAGAGATACATGATAAGATCCTGTCTGCAGCCACCACTAGGGGGAGCTCCCTGTATACAGAGATACATGATAAGATCCTGTCTGCAGCCACCACTAGGGGGAGCTCCCTGTATACAGAGATGGATAAGATCCTGTCTGCAGCCACCACTAGGGGGAGCTCCCTGTATACAGAGATACATGATAAGATTCTGTCTGCAGTCACCACTAGGGGGAGCTCCCTGTATACAGAGACACATAAGATCCTGTGTGCAGCCACCACTAGGGGGAGCTCTCTGTATACAGAGGTACATGATAAGATCCTGTGTGCAGCCACCACTGGGGGGAGCTCCCTGTATACAGAGATACATGATAAGATCCTGTCTGCAGTCACCACTAGGGGGAGTTCCCTGTATACAGAGGTACATGATAAGATCCTGTCTGCAGCCACCACTAGGGGGAGATCCCTGTATACAGAGATACACTGTCTGCAGCCACCACTAGGGGGAGCTCCCTGTATACAGAGATACATGATAAGATCCTGTCTGCAGTCACCACTAGGGGGAGCTCCCTGTATACAGAGACACATGATAATATCCTGTCTGCAGTCACCACTAGGGGGAGCTCCCTGTATACAGAGAAACATGATAAGATCCTGTCTGCAGCCACCACTAGGCAATCATAACTACATATAGATCTGCATAGGAGCTGTATATACAAAATCAGGAACTGATCATTAATGAAGGTTATTAACAAAAAGTGCTTAAGTTTTCACGGGCTGCACGGTGGCTCAGTGGTTAGCATTGCAGCGCTGGGGTCCTGGGTTCTAATCCCACCCAGGACAACATCTGCAAAGAGTTTCTATGTTCTCCCCGTGTTTGCGTGGGTTTCCTCCGGTTTCTTCCCACATTCCAAAGACATACTGATAGGGAATCTAGATTGTGATCCCCATCGGGGACAGCGATGATAATGTGTGCAAACTGTAAAGCGCTGCAGAATAGGTTAGCGCTATATAAAAATAAAGATTATTATTCTTATTTATTTATGTAATAAGAAAAGATAATTCTGAAGCATTACAATGAAACACTGCAAAGTGCTCTGGATGAAGCTGCTCCTCCTATACATAAAACAACTCGGCACAGACGGCAACAACCGTGGCACACGCTGCAAACACGTTTCCTGCAGCGGTGCTCCAGGTGCGCAGAACGTCTGTGGAGAAAATCTAATCTACCCGAAGACTTCATCCATTATAAGTTCATGCTAAAGACATACAATTCTGCCCTTCACCTCTCCAAACAAACCTACTTTAACACCCTCATCACCTCCCTGTCCAATAACCCTAAACGTCTCTTTGACACGTTCCAGTCCCTACTCAACCCAAGAGAGCAGGCCCCAACCACGGATCTCCGTGCTGACGATCTGGCCAATTACTTCAAAGAAAAAATTGACCACATTCGACAGGAAATCATCTCCCAATCTCTTCATACCATGAACTTTCCTCCCTCCCCCACTGCATCTAGTTCACTCTCTGACTTTGAAGCAGTTACAGAAGAAGAAGTAAGCAGGCTCCTTGCATCTTCTCGACCGACCACTTGCACCAGTGCCCACATTCCGTCACATCTCCTCCAGTCCCTTTCCCCGGCTGTCACCTCTCACCTAACAAAAATATTCAACCTTTCCCTCACTTCCGGTATTTTTCCCTCCTCATTTAAGCATGCCATCATACATCCATTACTTAAAAAACCATCCCTCGATCAAAACTGTGCCGCTAATTATAGACCGGTCTCTAATCTTCCCTTCATCTCTAAACTCCTCGAACGCCTGGTCCACTCCCGTCTTACCCGCTATCTCTCAGATAACTCTCTTCTAGACCCTCTTCAATCTGGCTTCCGCTCTTTACACTCTACTGAAACTGCCCTCACTAAAGTCTCTAATGACCTACTAACAGCTAAATCTAATGGTCACTACTCCATGCTAATTCTCTTGGATCTCTCTGCAGCATTCGATACTGTGGATCATCAGCTCCTCCTCACTATGCTCCGCTCCATCGGCCTCAAGGACACCGTTCTCTCCTGGTTCTCCTCCTATCTCTCTGACCGATCCTTCACTGTATGTTTTGCTGGTTCCTCCTCCTCTCACCTTCCCCTTACTGTTGGGGTTCCTCAAGGATCAGTCCTAGGCCCCCTTCTCTTCTCTTTGTATACTGCCCTTATTGGACAAACAATCAATATGCTGATGACACCCAATCAGAGGCGGGCTGGGCCGGGTGGCAAAAGGGCAAGTGCCCCCCGGGCCTGTCTCCTCAGCAGCAGATGCGGGCCACCCAGCTTCCTGCTGCCTAGGAGATGGCGTTTGGCAGTGCACTATGCTACTTTAATCCTGTAAGTGGTGGCCGTCCGTCCCTGAATTGTAGACACGCCCACACTGCACACTGTGCGGCCGTGTCTTCTGATCTCTCACCTCAGCAGCGCGCTGGCCGGGATGCTTCCTCGTGGAGGACTGGAGAGCAGTCTGAGTCAGAAGAGATTTGCAGGGGTCAGGACTCGGAGATCAAGGACCCGGCCGAATCCTGCGTCTTGTGTCTGCAGTCCCTCTGAGGCACAGTGAGTGTGAAGATTTATTGCACCCATTTGAACTTTCATGCAGCCCAGGTCACTATCAGTGGAGTTTTCGGCTCCAGCGTCACCCGTTCAAGCTGCAGCAATAACTCCCAGTCAGGGTCAGACACAAGTATACAGTCATCCTGACTGCTCCTGAGCCTGGCTCCAGGACACCATATATCATATATAATTCCATCCATTATAATGTGAGGTCCAGGTAGAATCAGTGCATATAACACTGCAGGCATGTGCACATACTGTAGTATCTATCTATATACATAATTGTCTAAGGGGTACTTCCGTCTGTCTGTCTGTCCTTCTGTCACGAACGCGCGTCGTTACCGCTGCTATTAACCCTGTGTGTCCCCAACTATTTACTATTGATGCTGCCTATGCGGCATCAATAGTAAAAATAGGTCATGTTAAAAATAATAATAAAAAAAAACCTGCTATACTCCCCCTCTGCCGCCTTTCTCGGTCCTCGCCACGCTCCCAGCACCGCTCCATTGCAAGCGCCAGCTTCCGCTCCCGCCCCAGGGCTGGTGTGCGACAAGGACCTGCCGTGACGTCACGGTTGGTCATGTGACCGCGACGTCATCATAGGTCCTGCTCACACCAGCCCTGGGACGGCACCGCAAGCTGCCGCTTGCAATGGAGTGGTCCTGGGAGCGTGGCGAGGACCGAGAAAGGCGGCGGAGGGTGAGTATAGCAGGACTTCAACGGGCTATAGGTGAGTATATGTTTATTTTGTTTGTTTTTTTAAGTCTCTATACGTGGCTCTGTGCTGGCCAATATACTACGTGACTGGGCAATATACTACGTGGCTCTGCTATATACTATGTGGTTGGGCAATATACTACGTGGCTCTGCTATATACTATGTGGCTGGGCAATATACCGTACTACGTGGGCTGTGCTATATACTATGTGGCTGGGCAATATGTGACTGGGCAATATACTATGTGGCTGGGCAATATACTACGTCGCAGGGCAATATACTACGTGGCTGGGCAATATACTACGTGACTGGGCAATATACTACGTGACTGGGCAATATACTATGTGGCTGGGCAATATACTACGTGACTGGGCAATATACTACGTGGTTGGGCAATATACTACGTGACTGGGCAATATACTACGTGACTGGGCAATGTACTACGTCGCAGGGCAATATACTACGTGGTTGGGCAATATACTACGTGACTGGGCAATATACTACGTGGCTGGGCAATATACTACGTGGCTGGTCAATATACTACGTCGCTGGTCAATATACTACGTGGCTGGGCAATATACTACGTGGCTGGGCAATATACTACGTGGCTGGGCAATATACTACGTCGCTGGTCAATATACTACGTGGCTGGGCAATATACTACGTGGCTGGGCAATATACTACGTGGCTGGACAATATACTACGTCGCTGGGCAATATACTACGTGGCTGGGCAATATACTACGTGGCTGGGCAATATACTACGTCGCTGGTCAATATACTACGTGGCTGGGCAATATACTACGTGGCTGGGCAATATACTACGTGGCTGGACAATATACTACGTCGCTGGGCAATATACTACGTGGCTGGGCAATATACTACGTGGCTGGGCAATATACTACGTCGCTGGTCAATATACTACGTGGCTGGGCAATATACTACGTGGCTGGGCAATATACTACGTCGCAGGGCAATATACTATGTGGCTGGGCAATATACTACGTGGCTGGGCAATGTACTACGTCGCAGGGCAATATACTACGTGGTTGGGCAATATACTACGTGACTGGGCAATATACTACGTGGCTGGGCAATATACTACGTGGCTGGGCAATATACTACGTGGCTGGGCAATATACTACGTGGCTGGGCAATATACTACGTGGCTGGGCAATATACTACGTGGCTGGACAATATACTACGTCGCTGGGCAATATACTACGTGGCTGGGCAATAGACTACGTGGCTGGGCAATATACTACGTGGCTGGGCAATATACTACGTGGCTGGACAATATACTACGTCGCTGGGCAATATACTACGTGGCTGGGCAATAGACTACGTGGCTGGGCAATATACTACGTCGCTGGTCAATATACTACGTGGCTGGGCAATATACTACGTGGACATGCATATTCTAGAATACCCGATGCGTTAGAATCCGGCCACCATCTAGTATGATATAATTATTATATTTTAATATGAATTGTAATTAATATGTTAATAATAATATTGAGCAGAATTCACTTCAGTCTTTTGGTTTGGATTCCATGACAGTCGTGGTGTGTCATGTGGTCCCTCTGAAAAATTATTCGCCCATACTATGTGCAGAGACATATGATGGTATGTACAGGATAATACGTGACTAATGTCATGTCTGATGTCTGTATGTCACATAGCAGTCATATATTGTCCTGTACAGTATACTTTATGTAATATACTGTGTGCATAAACATCTGATGTTATATGCTGGATAAAGTGCGAATAGTATAGTATATCATGTCTGTACTCATAGTACAATATACAAGTAACATATTATCCAGCACATACCATCTGTTGCCTGTAATCCTCCTATTAACGCTTTTTCCCCTAGTTCCCATGTACATGTTAGAGCAGTGTCAGTGTGTTAATGTACTCACCTAGCGCCGTGTTCTCCGGTATCCAGCACCGTTCGGCTTCTCCTCTGAGTGACGTCTTCACTCTTCAGACCCCGGCTCCCGCTATGCTTTATGTGACCTGGACGTCTCTTTACAATGTAAGTCTATGGATCCTCATTGTGAGCCTCATTCTCACGCTCCATAGACTTATATTGTAAAAGCCACCTATGTGTCACATAGAGCCCAGCGTGACCTGGAGAGTCTGAACAGCCGTCAGGTGACGTAGAACAGGAGTGGAGCAACTCTAGACACAGGAGAAGACTGCGATTAGTGAGTATATTACCACACTGACACGCTGCAATCAGTGAGTATACTAACACACTGACACGCTGCAGTCACTGAGTATACTAACACACTGACACGCTGCAGTCACTGAGTATACTAACACACTGACACTAAACTAAACTCTACACAGGTTTGGAGAAACCAAGTTAATGGCGGCTTCTTTAGCTGGACTGTTGTCTGTTTCACAATGGAGGTGAGTATATTTGAATTAATTCTATAAGGACAATAAGAAATTGCCAAGCCTCACACTTTTTTTTCCAACACTGATTTCTGGACTCAAGACAAATTTCTGCTGTCAGTCTGTGTGTTACGGCAGGTTACTGAATCGTGATAGAGCGCTGTGCACACACTGTCACGATTCCCCTGTGTTCCCAGCGTAGTGATTGCAAGTATGAGTTTGCATAGTTATAGTCACGTGTAAACTTGGACCAGTTTTAGACAAAGCCCTGGGCAAAAGTTTAAAGTGGGTCCCCAAATGCTAACATATTGCACCATCAGATAGAAACATTCCAGATGTATTTATTTGCGCTCAGTTCAGGCCGCTAAACGAGTGTGATCGACAATATTGAAGTCATTCGACAATTGTTTCCCAGCCTCCTTAGGGTATGTGCACACGTTCAGTAGCTGGCTGCACTTTGGACACAGCACATGTCCGCTCCGTCCAACGCGCTCCTCACTATTGAATGCAGGGGAATCCGCATGTGTTCATTGAACCGTGCGGAATCACAACGGCCAATACATTGAATTGGTGATATGTATCTTGCAGAGCCTCGCGTCTCCTCAAGATAAATAGACATGCTGCAGTCTCGAGAGACGCACTACATGTCGGTCTCGGTGGGTGATCCACGGGTATCTGTGCACGCATAGTGGGCATGGGATTTCCACTGTGCTGTAACATCAGGACGTTGCGGATTAGACGCTGAACAACTACACAGCGTCCAACCCGCAGTTTTTACTGATCTTGGGAAAATACCCTTACTTTGGCTGAGGAAGAATGATGGGTACAGATAGTCCTCGATACAGTATGATGCAGGTCCCATATAGTAGATATAGTAGAATGCACTCTCCATGGTTCTTGATACAGTATAATGCAGCCCCCTCACAGTATAATGCAGCCCCCTCACAGTATAATGCAGCCCCCAACACAGTATAATACAGTCCCCCCATACACAGTATAATGTAGCCCCCCACACAAACAGTATAGTGCAGCCCCCAGTCAGAGTATAATGCAGCCCCCCACATACACAGTATAGTGCAGTCCCCCCACACAGTATAGTGCAGCAGGCACACACACAGTATAATGCAGCAGACAGTAAAATGATGCACACACAATATAATGCACACACAGTATAATGCAGCAAACACACACAGTATAATGCAGCAGACACACACAGTATAATGCAGCAAACACACACACACATAGTACAGTCCTCCCACACAGTATAGTGCAGCAGCCACACAGTATAGTGCAGTCCCCCCAAACAGTATAGTGCAGCAGACACACACATTATAGTGCAGTCCTCCCACACACAGTATAATGCAGCAGACACACACTCTCACACTATAATGTACACACAGTATAATGCAGCAGACACACACCGTATATTGCAGTCCACCCACACAGTATAATGCAGCAGACACTCATACACACACAATAATGCACACACAGTATAATGCAGCAGACATACAGTATAATGCAGCAGACACACACACACTATAATGCACACACAATACAGGGCGTCTTAGCGTCTCATCAGCTCTACTGCTGGCACACTGAGTCAGAGGCAGAGGGGGAGTAATGGGAGAGGTAGTGTCACCTGACGCACTATCATCCATCACTGCTTTCAACTGTATCAGCCGATAAGTGGAAGACACTGAGCTCTTCTTATCGGACCCCTGGAGAAGCGGGGGCCCTAGGCAGCCAACTGGTCTGCATGCCCCTAACGCCGGCCCTGGTGCCGACTAGAGTCTCAGACATCTCTCAGAGTAGCTGACTGATAGAAGTGGATGAGAATTTAGTTGGCATTTCACCACAAGTATCCCATCATTATTCCAGCTTTATCTTTTTATAACCTTGTTACCTCTACTCTCTTTATGAATAAGCCATAGGTAAACACAGTAAGGATGGGCTGCAGCCGGTAATGGGCCACTACTGTGTGCTTGCCCCCCAGGCCAAAATTTGCCAGCCAGCCCCTGCACCCAATTATACACTTCTGCTCCTGATATCTCGCCTGCCTTATTAGAAAACACCAGTGATTGTCTTACCGCTGTCTCTAACATCATGTCCTCCCTCTATCTGAAACTAAACCTGTCAAAAACTGAACTCCTCGTGTTCTCTCCCTCTACTAACCTACCTTTGCCTGACATTGCCATCTCCGTGTGCGGTTCCACCATTACTCCAAAGCAACATGCCCGCTGCCTTGGGGTCATCCTTGATTCTGACCTTTCATTCACCCCCCACATCCGATCACTGGCTCGCTCCTCTTATCTGCATCTCAAAAACATTTCTAGAATTCGCCCTTTTCTTACTTTCGACTCTGCAAAAACTCTTACTGTTTCACTTATTCATTCTCGTCTGGACTATTGTAACTCTCTACTAATCGGCCTCCCTCTTACCAAACTCTCCCCGCTCCAATCTGTCCTGAATGCTGCTGCCAGGATCATATTCCTCACCAATCGGTACACCGATGCCTCTACCTTGTGCCAGTCATTACACTGGTTACCCATCCACTCCAGAATCCAGTACAAAACTACTACCCTCATCCACAAAGCGCTCCATGGCTCAGCACCACCCTACATCTCCTCTCTGGTATCAGTCTACCACCCTACCCGTGCCCTCCGCTCCGCTAATGACCTCAGGTTAGCATCCTCAATAATCAGAACCTCCCACTCCCGTCTCCAAGACTTTACACGTGCTGCGCCGATTCTTTGGAATGCACTACCTAGGTTAATGCGATTAATCCCCAATCCCCACAGTTTTAAGCGTGCCCTAAAAACTCATTTGTTCAGACTGGCCTACCGCCTCAATGCATTAACCTAACGATCCCTGCGTGGCCTATTTATAACAAAAAAAAAAAAAATTGTTCTCATTCACTTTATGCAGTTAATATCCCTCTGTGTCTGTACTGCTACATACTTAGGCAGTTAACTGGTTCATGCAGCTTTACATGAACACCCGATCCTTACACTATGGCCGGTCCGAATAACTAAAGCAATTGTTACCATCCACCTCTCGTGTCTCCCCTTTTCCCCATAGTTTGTAGCTTGCGAGCAGCAGGGCCCTCACTCCTCCTGGTATCTGTTTTGAACTATATTTCTGTTATGCTGTAATGTCTATTGTCTGTGCAAGTCCCCTCTATAATTTGTAAAGCGCTGCGGAATATGTTGATGCTATATAAATAAAAATTATTATTATTATTATTATTATATTGTGAAAAGTATCCTTATCCCTTTAAGGTGAAGCCTTGCTCCTGACATCGTCATCAATTATATTGATAGACTAATGTTGGTGGCAGCGGATCTCAGCATCTATTGACTTCACATTATTACTTTACAAGTAGTTAAAGTTGTCTCTGGCTTCCAGGGATTATTAAACTAATGCGCAAGTGATCTCCACTTTCAGCTCAGCAAACTCTCAGCAACGTTCTCCACCTGGGAATCGCTGCATTTAGTGTTGGTTTCCATTTCTGTTCTAAAATAAAGAATTGCTGAATTAACAATTCTATAATATTATGTAATTAATGGGATTACTGCAATCAGACACGGATGTCAGCCTGGACACTGCAATCATGTCATAATGCAATGTCAGTGACTGCACCAGCAGAATAGAGAGTGCAGCTCTGGAGTATAATACAGGATGTAACTCAGGATCAGTAATGTAATGTATGTACACAGTGACTGCACCAGCAGAATGAGTGCAGCTCTGGAGTATAATACAGGATGTAACTCAGGATCAGTAATGTAATGTATATACACAGTGACTGCACCAGCAGAATAGTGAGTGCAGCTCTGGGGTATAATACAGGATGTAACTCAGGATCAGTAACGTAATGTATGTACACAGTGACTGCACCAGCAGAATAGTGAGTGCAGCTCTGGGGTATAATACAGGATGTAACTCAGGATCAGTAATGTCATGTATGTACACAGTGACTGCACCAGCAGAATAGTGAGTACAGCTCTGGGGTATAATACAGGATGTAACTCAGGATCAGTAATGTAATGTATGTACACAGTGACTGCACCAGCAGAATAGTGAGTGCAGCTCTGGAGTATAATACAGGATGTAACTCAGGATCAGTAACGTAATGTATGTACACAGCGACTGCACCAGCAGAATGGTGAGTGCAGCTCTGGAGTATAATACAGAAGGTAACTCAGAATCAGTAATGTATGTACACAGTGACTGCACCAGCAGAATAGTGAGTACAGCTCTGGGGTATAATACAGGATGTAACTCAGGATCAGTAATGTAATGTATGTACACAGTGACTGCACCAGCAGAATAGTGAGTGCAGCTCTGGGGTATAATACAGGAGGTAACTCAGGATCAGTAATGTAATGTATGTACACAGTGACTGCACCAGCAGAATAGTGAGTGCAGCTCTGGAGTATAATACAGGAGGTAACTCAGGATCAGTAATGTAATGTATGTACACAGTGACTGCACCAGCAGAATAGTGAGTACAGCTCTGGAGTATAATACAGGATGTAACTCAGGATCAGTAATGTAATGTATGTACACAGTGACTGCACCAGCAGAATAGTGAGTGCAGCTCTGGAGTATAATACAGGAGGTAACTCAGGATCAGTAATGTAATGTATGTACACAGTGACTGCACCAGCAGAATAGTGAGCGCAGCTCTGGGGTATAATACAGGATGTAACTCAGGATCAGTAATGTAAAGTATGTACACAGTGACTGCACCAGCAGAATAGTGAGTGCAGCTCTGGGATATAATACAGGATGTAACTCAGGATCAGTAATGTAATGTATGTACACAGTGACTGCACCAGCAGAATAGTGAGTGCAGCTCTGGGGTATAATACAGGATGTAACTCAGGATCAGTAATGTAATGTATGTACACAGTGACTGCACCAGCAGAATAGTGAGTGCAGCTCTGGGGTATAATACAGGAGGTAACTCAGGATCAGTAATGTATGTACACAGTGACTGCACCAGCAGAATGTGAGTGCAGCTCTGGAGTATAATGCAGGAGGTAACTCGGGAGCAGTACAGGGTTTTCCTTTATAGGATTATACACGTTATATTTTTCTTGCTGTTTTCTCTCCCCGTCTCTGGTGGATGCGGGTGCGTTTCTCCACCCTAGGTCTTCTCGGTGCAGGGTGGGTCCCTGGTGTCCATTTTGGAATGGCTGGAATGAATGTGTTGCCCCCTTCACACTGGGCCTCAGTGACAGGGGGAGGAGGGGACATTTTTGGATGCTCTGTCTAGAGATAATGTGGTTAGATGACAGGAGTCTTATCTTCCCTCTCAGGAAACACTTCCATTCTGAAATTCCTGAGTTCTGGAAGAACAGATCTCCCCACATTCTAAGCTGAGATACAATGTGTGATCTTTTCTGAATGTTTCCTCCCATGTGTCTGTTTCTATGTGACTGTGTTTGTATTTGTTCTTATGTTGGTGTTTCTGCAGATCCTTTGATTTTGTGGATTTGTTTGGATTTACCGTACTTTGTTTTTCTGTGTCTGTGTGTCCTTGTCTATATGCGTCTTTCTATGTGTATCTGTGTGTGCAGTTCTCCCTCATTACATTGTATGTGGTTTGTAGCTACATTGTTGCGGGGTTTTGTATGTATCTTTGTGTTTCTATGTATCTCTGTGTGTTTATACATTTCTTACATTTCTCTCTTTGTACTTGTGCTTCTCTGTGTGTTTCTATATTGTATATTTGTGCTTTTTATCTACCCTGTGTGTTTGTTTCTTGATTTTTTTCTGTTTTTGTACACGTGCTCCTCTTTATCTCAGTGTTTGTTTTTTTCTTGTATTTTTGTGCTCTTCTCTGTGTATCTCGCTTTGTGTTCTGCTATATGATTTTCTGTGTTTTATGGTTCTGTATTTCTGTATTTCTATTTGTATGTCCCTATATTATACATTTATGTGCTTTTTAGCTGCATCTCTTTGTCTTGTGTTTTTGTACATGTGCTCCTCTTTATCTCGGTGTTTGTGTATTTCTTGTATTTTTGTGCTATTCTCTGTGTATCTCGCTTTGTGTTCTGCTATATGATTTTCTGTGTTCCTATATTATACATTTCTGCTACGTCTGTCTTGTGTTTTTGTGTTTCTCTCCATCTCTGTGTGACGGTGACAGCTGTAATTTGGGCTGGGATCCTGTAATGGGGTTGGACATTCTGCTGTCAGACTGGACACAAGTTACGCCCCGTATAACGACAACATTCTGACCAGTTTTCTGACAATCTTCCTCCTTGAAGTATTAATCCAGTCTGCAACATCGGCCATGTACCCACTGAACTATGAGTGCCTCTCCTGACCATGGGTGAACAGGCGCCAGGTTTAGGCAGATCCTGTGTCCCTCTCAACCCTTCTTTTCTTTACTTTATTGTTTATTTTTCACTTATGGTTTGGGGGGCTCTTGTTTTTTTGTAGCATGAGCTGAAGCTTTTACTTTTTACTATTACAAGGTTCATACAACGTGATCTAATTTTACTCCATTTTTGGGGGGGGGGAAGTCAAAGTGAACAATAAACATTTGTTATTTTCATTTTTCCTAGATTTAATTTACATTCTGGGAAAAGTTGTGATCCGAGGTTTTATATTTTGTTTGTTTTTTTAACCTCTATTGTTGTTTTCCCGAGGGGTCTTGGACCTGCAGGTACATGATCACTGGCACAATACGCTGTCATATTGCAGTGTGTTGTAACAATGTCTCTGTCTTATGAAGCCCAGCCACAGATTTCATAAATGTGGTCCCCGACTGCCATGATAATGCCGCCTAATCATGCTGAGGAGGAGCTGATGGTTGTCAGATGTTCCCCCATTTCCAACCTCTTAAATGCTGTGATCACGATGGTCAGCGGCATCTAATGGGTTAAATTGCTGTGATGGGACCTTGCTCTGATCTCAGCAGTCAGTCGGGTGCCGGCCGTATAACACAGCCACCACCTGTGAAGTACAGAGCCGAGCGCACCCCCGCTGTACATGGAGTGGACTGAAACTTGAGCATAGGGGCCCCCAAATGCCACAAGTCCTGCCACCTGCTTGGGTTCTCCGGGTGCCCACCCTGGTAGAGGAGGTCATACATGATACCCGTTTGTAATGCCCCTGTGCACACACTGCAGCCCCCTGTGTGCCGCGCTCCCTTGTGACCTTACCGTTCCTCTGTCCTTTGAGCTCAGGCCCTGGAAACAAATGGGCTGGAAAACGTTGACTTGTGAGCTTTCCATTCATTGCGGGCTTAGCAGCGTCAGCGGCTTCTGTTTTTTCTGGTCATCTAATACTTTGTATAAGCAAGATCAGCGTCTGTGCCTGAGCACCCTGCACATGAATGCGTGGACGGGACTGGAAACCCCCCACCAATTATCTCCCCCAGGACCCCCATAGACCCCATCCAGAGATGCAGCATCTAGTGACGGCGGAATATCATGGATCCATCCACCCTGTCCTCACAGGACCTAGAACTGTTCGTCCTGAACCTCCTGGTTCATGAGTGGAATGAAATAAGACTGATCTGGACGCCATTCACTGACTGTAACTGCGCTGGACGCCATTCACTGACTGTAACTGCGCTGGACGCCATTCATTGACTGTAACTGCGCTGGACGCCATTCACTGACTGTAACTGCGCTGGATGCCATTCACTGACTGTAACTGCTCTGGATGCCATTCACTGACTGACTGCGCTGGACGCCATTCACTGACTGTAACTGCTCTGGACGCCATTCACTGACTGTAACTGCACTGGACGCCATTCACTGACTGTAACTGCGCTGGACGCCATTCACTGACTGTAACTGCTCTGGACGCCATTCACTGACTGTAACTGCTCTGGACGCCATTCACTGACTGTAACTGCGCTGGACGCCATTCACTGACTGTAACTGCGCTGGACGCCATTCACTGACTGTAACTGCTCTGGACGCCATTCACTGACTGTAACTGCGCTGGATGCCATTCACTGACTGTAACTGCTCTGGACGCCATTCACTGACTGTAACTGCTCTGGATGCCATTCACTGACTGTAACTGCGCTGGATGCCATTCACTGACTGTAACTGCTCTGGACGCCATTCACTGACTGTAACTGCTCTGGACGCCATTCACTGACTGTAACTGCACTGGACGCCATTCACCGACTGTAACTGCACTGGACGCCATTCACTGACTGTAACTGCTCTGGACGCCATTCACTGACTGTAACTGCGCTGGACGCCATTCACTGACTGTAACTGCTCTGGACGCCATTCACTGACTGTAACTGCTCTGGACGCCATTCACTGACTGTAACTGCACTGGACGCCATTCACCGACTGTAACTGCACTGGACGCCATTCACCGACTGTAACTGCACTGGACGCCATTCACCGACTGTAACTGCTCTGGACGCCATTCACCGACTGTAACTGCGCTGGACGCCATTCACTGACTGTAACTGCTCTGGACGCCATTCACCGACTGTAACTGCACTGGACGCCATTCACCGACTGTAACTGCACTGGACGCCATTCACCGACTGTAACTGCTCTGGACGCCATTCACTGACTGTAACTGCGCTGGACGCCATTCACTGACTGTAACTGCGCTGGACGCCATTCACTGACTGTAACTGCGCTGGACGCCATTCACTGACTGTAACTGCTCTGGACGCCATTCACTGATTGTAACTGCGCTGGATGCCATTCACTGACTGTAACTGCTCTGGACGCCATTCACTGACTGTAACTGCGCTGGACGCCATTCACTGACTGTAACTGCGCTGGACGCCATTCACTGACTGTAACTGCTCTGGACGCCATTCACCGACTGTAACTGCACTGGACGCCATTCACCGACTGTAACTGCACTGGACGCCATTCACCGACTGTAACTGCTCTGGACGCCATTCACCGACTGTAACTGCGCTGGACGCCATTCACCGACTGTAACTGCTCTGGACGCCATTCACTGACTGTAACTGCGCTGGACGCCATTCACTGACTGTAACTGCGCTGGACGCCATTCACTGACTGTAACTGCTCTGGACGCCATTCACCGACTGTAACTGCACTGGACGCCATTCACCGACTGTAACTGCTCTGGACGCCATTCACCGACTGTAACTGCTCTGGACGCCATTCACCGACTGTAACTGCACTGGACGCCATTCACCGACTGTAACTGCTCTGGACGCCATTCACTGACTGTAACTGCACTGGACGCCATTCACTGACTGTCTGCACTGGATGCCATTCACTGACTGTAACTGCTCTGGACGCCATTCACTGACTGTAACTGCTCTGGACGCCATTCACTGACTGTAACTGCGCTGGACGCCATTCACTGACTGTAACTGCGCTGGACGCCATTCACTGACTGTAACTGCTCTGGACGCCATTCACTGACTGTAACTGCGCTGGACGCCATTCACTGACTGTAACTGCTCTGGACGCCATTCACTGACTGTAACTGCTCTGGACGCCATTCACTGACTGTCTGCACTGGACGCCATTCACTGACTGTCTGCACTGGACGCCAATCACTGACTGTAACTGCACTGGACGCCATTCACTGACTGTCTGCACTGGACGCCAATCACTGACTGTCTGCACTGGACGCCAATCACTGACTGTAACTGCACTGGACGCCATTCACTGACTGTCTGCACTGGACGCCAATCACTGACTGTAACTGCACTGGACGCCATTCACTGACTGTAACTGCTCTGGACGCCATTCACTGACTGTAACTGCACTGGACGCCAATCACTGACTGTAACTGCTCTGGACGCCATTCACTGACTGTAACTGCTCTGGACGCCATTCACTGACTGTAACTGCTCTGGACGCCATTCACTGACTGTCTGCACTGGACGCCAATCACTGATTGTAACTGCACTGGACGCCATTCACTGACTGTAACTGCTCTGGACGCCATTCACTGACTGTAACTGCTCTGGACGCCATTCACTGACTGTAACTGCTCTGGACGCCATTCACTGACTGTCTGCTCTGGACGCCATTCACTGACTGTAACTGCTCTGGACGCCATTCACTGACTGTAACTGCTCTGGACGCCATTCACTGACTGTCTGCACTGGACGCCAATCACTGACTGTAACTGCACTGGACGCCATTCACTGACTGTAACTGCTCTGGACGCCATTCACTGACTGTAACTGCTCTGGACGCCATTCACTGACTGTCTGCACTGGACGCCAATCACTGATTGTAACTGCTCTGGACGCCATTCACTGACTGTCTGCACTGGACGCCATTCACTGACTGTCTGCACTGGACGCCATTCACTGACTGTAACTGCACTGGACGCCATTCACTGACTGTAACTGCTCTGGACGCCATTCACTGACTGTCTGCACTGGACGCCATTCACTGACTGTCTGCACTGGACACCGTTCCTCTCTGCCGGCCGACACACGACAATGGCCGCCCCAGCGATTCTTTGCCCTTGTTCCGAACAGTCTCCGATAATTAGCGCTTCGCTGAGATCTAGAACAGCGCTGTGTTTCAGGTTCGCCTCTTGGGGTCTTTGCTTCCTGCAGCTGCGATCACCAGACTTGGAAACATCTACAAATTAATGAAATCTGATAATGTTAATGTTGGCAAACGTGTGGCGGTCATAGAAGGGTTAATCCGGGATGAAGCGGAGCGAGCGCTGCTGCCCATCTATAGTCACAGGCGGCCGCCCCACGTTCCCAGATAAGAGGCTATTTTAATGCTGACGATCAGGTGTGGATCAGGACACAAGGGCAGTCGTGTAACAATAGGAGGCCGCGCAAATTCTGCATCCGACCACCGGAGATAAGAGAGAAATCCACGTTCATGGGTCCGTCCGTTCTCTGCTGAAGTTCTGGAACTTTGTATCAGACTTTGCGCCCAGTTCATTATTGGTTTTGCGCTTTTTTTTTACTTGCACCATTTTCTTCCTTCGATCTATTCTTTTCTTTAAAGTCGCTTTTTACGTGTTCGCCTGCTCTTTCTGTTCGCCCACCGTGGGGGCACAGTGCAGGGTCTCCAGATGTTTTCACCTGATTCATCATTTGCAACTTTTCATAAAATAGCACAATGTTCCTGAGTTGCCCCTCAGTGCCCCCCGGGGTGAGACGTTGGCGCCATTTTCGCATCATTTTAATGGAACATGCAACTCTTGAATCTAAAAAGTACAAAACAGATTGAAGACAACAATAAAGAGAATTCTTGCACAATATCCTAAACCGCGTGCGACATTTTGATGAATTTGGTACAAAAACATCAGTGAATACCGCAAGTCAAAGAAAGAAAAGTGACTGAATAAAGTCAGAAATGATTAATCGGGCCCTTTGTGTCTCGTTTTGTCTCAACTTCTAGGATCTCTGCTTGCTGTGAACAAATGGAAATATCCATGTTTACAGTTAGTTTAGAAAGCTTGTACAGACCTAATGCGTCTCACAGCTGATCATTTGTTACAGACAATCCTCCATATAAAGACTCTGCAGCGACGGCTCATTGAGACTTCTCTATGTCACGTATCATTATAGTCTATGGAGTAATTCACATGTCCTGTGTGTGCAAAACAATGATGGACACGTGAAACTCACAGACTGCACAAGGATGACATCGAGTACAGGCCGTGTGATGTCTGTCACTAACATTGCAAAGGAAAGTAGAAGCCCTGATCCGGGGCATGGATGACGCTCTGATCCGGGGCATGGATGACGCTCTGATCCGGGGCATGGATGATGCTCTGATCCGGGGCATGGATGATGCTCTGATCCGGGGCATGGATGACGCTCTGATCCGGGGCATGGATGACGCTCTGATCCGGGGCATGGATGACGCTCTGATCCGGGGCATGGATGACGCTCTGATCCGGGGCATGGATGATGCTCTGATCCGGGGCATGGATGACGCTCTGATCCGGGGCATGGATGACGCTCTGATCCGGGACATGGATGACGCTCTGATCCGGGGCATGGATGATGCTCTGATCCAGGATGCGGATGACGCTCTGATCCGGGGCATGGATGACGCTCTGATCCGTGGCATGGATGACGCTCTGATCCAGGGCATGGATGACGCTCTGATCCGTGGCATGGATGACGCTCTGATCCGGGGCATGGATGATGCTCTGATCTGGGGCATGGATGACGCTTTGATCCGGGGCATGGATGACGCTCTGATCCGGGACATGGATGACGCTCTGATCCGGGACGCAGATGATGCTCTGATCCAGGACGCAGATGATGCTCTGATCCTGGGCACGGATGACGCTCTGATCCAGGACGCGGATGACGCTCTGCTGATCCAGCACGCAGATGATGCTCTGATCCAGGATGCAGATGATGCTCTGATCCGGGGCACGGATGACGCTCTGATCCTGGACGCAGATGATGCTCTGATCCAGGACGCAGATGATGCTCTGATTCAGAACGCGGATGATGCTCTGATCCAGGACGTGGATGATGCTCTGATCCAGGACGCGGATGATGCTCTGATCCAGGATGCAGATGATGCTCTGATCCGGGGCACGGATGACGCTCTGATCCTGGACGCGGATGATGCTCTGATCCTGGACGTGGATGATGCTCTGATCCAGGACGTGGATGATGCTCTGATCCAGGACGTGGATGATGCTCTGATCCAGGACGTGGATGATGCTCTGATCCTGGACGCGGATGATGCTCTGATCCAGGATGCGGATGATGCTCTGATCCGGGGCACGGATGACGCTCTGATCCAGGACGCGAATGACGCTCTGCTGATCCAGGACGCGGATGATGCTCTGATCCAGTGCAGCTGAAATATAACAAACTATCTGGACAGGAGAAAGTCTCCCAGCCTTACACCATATTTTGTATGGCCCAGCACATGGACTCAATGGACTACTCAGACATCCATTAAAATAATGGAATCTCAGAGCAGGTCCCGCCCTGATCAGATTTTGAGGATCACAGTGGATTTGTTGGCTCTCCGATAACAATGCGCCCGGCACACGGACATCTTGCATGTTGGTGTGAATGCAGTGTCAGTCTCATCCGTCTCCATTTTACTGCCTCTGGAGGGGCCACAATTCTTGGCCCGGCTGCTCGTATGTCTTTGGCAATGGTTTCATGACACAAAAACGCAACAGAGAAAATGTTTTGTGTATTTGTGGCGCTGATTGTGGGGATCCTCCGGATGCAGCGCTGCATCATGTCAGTTTACTGGGTTTGTGAGCAATGCAAAGGGTGACAAGTGCGCCTCCTCCGCTCCTTCCCAATGATAGAAGACCCCAGGCCGGGAGGCTGTGAACCCACCAAGAAACACAGATGTTTAGGCTTAAAGGGCCTCTGTTCACACCAAGTCCAGGCGCTCGGTGCAGCACTGCAGCCAAACATATACGTACCCTTTTCCGCCGGCTTCTTTCCCTTTATCTCCCTCCTCTTCATAGATCCATGGAAGGGCAGAGATAGAGGCAAAACAAGCAGGTGGAAAGGTGGAATTAAATGTTTGGTCGCCCTGATGCACCCAGTGCCTGTGCTTGGTTTGAACAGTCATTCTGTGCTGACCGTCCCTTTAAGCAGGACCCAGATGACTCTTTTGTGTATCCAGGGCTGTGGAGTGGGAGGTTTGGCTTAGACTCCATAGCCCTGTGTGTATCAGCGCCATTAGCCAGTTCTCTCCATCCCTATAACCGAGGCCCCAGCAGACGATCCCAGTTCTGGGTCTAGGTTGTGGTGCAGATGTGCAGAGCGGGAGGACAGACAGCAGCTCATATACTCTAGTCACAGCCAAAGCTGCAGCCACCGTCCTGCCTGTTCTCTCCCCTGTAGGAGCCGGAATAGCGGCCATATTAGTTGTCACCCAGCTTTCCTAGACTCAGAAATCCCCTATAAACTGCTGATTACAATTTACGTCCAGAATGACAAATTATCAAACGGAGTCATGTGAGCTGTGTGACCGGGGCAGCCCGACAACCAATATGGCCGTCACTAGGTGCACAGTGTATGATGTAACACTTCCCCCGTCATTAACAGGTTTTGTCTTTTATTATTTCACCATGGAAACTGTCAGCAGGTTGCTGCTGACGGATCTAATGGCTCTGAGCTCCGTGGATTCATTGGTCCAATACCTGACACATCATGTATTACATAGTCACAGGAAGATCTGTCAGCAGCTGCTTGTTGATGGTTTCTAGGTTTTTGCTTTTATTCTGTGGCTTCATCTGATTTCTGGATCATTGCTGTCACTTTTATAGATATTTCTAATATTTCTTTAAATCCTCTGATTTCACATCGTGTATTCTGACTCAGAAAATCCCAAATCTTGCACCTGAAACCCGATCTCCGCCGGTCGCTGTGTCCTAATTACAGAGTAATGAACTCTCTGCTGAGACAATGATCCCTTGTGCTACAGTGTCACCGGAATCACCTGTGTCCCGCTCCATTAAAGAGCCAGGACCCCAAAATCCCACTTATATCACTGCTGTAATAAGAGAAGTGGCCAATGTCGAAAATCTGTACTGGGGGGCCCTGGCCGCCAGGTATAATACTGACTGCGACAGGCACCTCTGCACCCCTGTCATACAGCCACGTCCCCCCAGCAATGGCTCATAATCGGGAGTAATAGATTGTGAACTTGTGAATGCCGCCCATTTACATATAATTCCAGACTCCTCTGTCTTTCTCCTCCCTCCAGACTCCTCTGTCCTTCTCCTCCTCCCTCCAGACTCCTCTGTCCTTCTCCTCCTCCCTCCAGACTCCTCTGTCCTTCTCCTCCTCCCTCCAGACTCCTCTGTCCTTCTCCTCCTCCCTCCAGACTCCTCTGTCCTTCTCCTCCTCCCTCCAGACTCCTCTGTCCTTCTCCTCCTCCCTCCAGACTCCTCTGTCCTTCTCCTCCTCCCTCCAGACTCCTCTGTCCTTCTCCTCCTCCCTCCAGACTCCTCTGTTCTTTTCCTCCCTCCAGATTCCTCTGTCCTTCTCCTCCCTCCAGATTCCTCTGTCCTTCTCCTCCCTCCAGACTCCTCTGTCCTTCTCCTCCCTCCAGACTCCTCTGTCCTTCTCCTCCCTCCAGACTCCTCTGTCCTTCTCCTCCCTCCAGACTCCTCTGTCCTTCTCCTCCCTCCAGACTCCTCTGTCCTTCTCCTCCCTCCAGACTCCTCTGTCCTTCTCCTCCCTCCAGACTCCTCTGTCCTTCTCCTCCCTCCAGACTCCTCTGTCCTTCTCCTCCCTCCAGACTCCTCTGTCCTTCTCCTCCCTCCAGACTCCTCTGTCCTTCTCCTCCCTCCAGACTCCTCTGTCCTTCTCCTCCTCCCTCCAGACTCCGCGGGTAGACCCTCTGTAATGTTCTGAAGTTTTTTACACATCATTTTCTCATTGTGTTGCTGTTCTTTACTGTTATGCTGGTAGATGTTGGGGACATTTGTGACCGCTCTCTCTCTCTCTCTTTCTTCCAGTCGCCCATTCTCAGGACCCCGGGCAGTCTGCAGAGAAGCCCCTCATCCACTGCCATAAATGTGGGGAGCCATGCAAAGGCGAGGTGCTGCGCGTCCAGTCCAAGCATTTCCACATCAAGTGCTTCATATGCAAAGGTAGTGACTGGTGTCCATGATGGGAATTCTGGTGTCCATGATGGGAATTCTGGTGTCCATGATGGGAAGTCTGGTGTCCATGATGGGAAGTCTGGTGTCCATGATGGGAATTCTGGTGTCCATGATGGGAAGTCTGGCGTCCATGATGGGAAGTCTGGCGTCCATGATGGGAAGTCTGGCGTCCATGATGGGAAGTCTGGCGTCCATGATGGGAAGTCTGGCGTCCATGATGGGAAGTCTGGTGTCCATGATGGGAAGTCTGATGATCCATCCATGGCACAGGGTGATGGTACATGTCACCAGACATCATCTGCCCCACCACTGATCTATCCATGGCACAGGGTGATGGTAAATGTCACCAGACATCATCTGCCCCACCAATGATCTATCCATGGCACAGTGTGATGGTACATGTCACCAGACATCATCTGCCCCACCACTCATCTAGCCATGGCACAGGGGGATGGTACATGTCACCAGACATCAACTGCCCCACCACTGATCTATCCATGGCACAGGGTGATGGTACATGTCACCAGACATCATCTGCCCCACCACTCATCTAGCCATGGCACAGGGGGATGGTACATGTCACCAGACATCATCTGCCCCACCACTGATCTATCCATGGCACAGGGGGATGGTACATGTCACCAGACATCATCTGCCCCACCACTGATCTATCCATGGCACAGGGGGATGGTACATGTCACCAGACATCATCTGCCCCACCACTGATCTATCCATGGCACAGGGGGATGGTACATGTCACCAGACATCATCTGCCCCACCACTGATCTATCCATGGCACAGGGGGATGGTACATGTCACCAGACATCATCTGCCCCACCACTGATCTATCCATGGCACAGGGGGATGGTACATGTCACCAGACATCATCTGCCCCACCACTGATCCATCCCTCAGAGTTTGACTTTATAGATAGATGTTGAGTGTCAGAAATGTCCTGCTTCCAGCTGGCGCCCCCTACTGGTGATTGGTCATCAGCTCCGTTCTGTTCCTGGGGTCTCTGTGCTGCTGATAGAGGGGGGTCTCTGACATCTACAACCCTCATCATCTTCATAAGGCAGAATGAAGAATAATCGCCATTGTGCGTCCTGTGACGGCTCCCCCTGATAACGTGACCCTGCAGCTGCTGATAACAGAGACCACTTGTAGTTACTGGGAGGAAACTGTTCATTACTGATCCAGGACAAGAACCAGGAGGTCGGATACCGAGGTAGCAGAGCTGAGATTGTCACAACTCCCTGGATTATCACTGCAGGCGTATTGTAACCACATACAGGTAATTATTGGGGCACAGTATGTGTGATGTAGCGGTGCCGTGTGTGTGATGTAGCGGTGCCGTGTGTGTGTGATGTAGCGGTGCCGTGTGTGTGATGTAGCGGTGCCGTGTGTGTGATGTAGTAGTGCTGTGTGTGTGTGATGTAGCAGTGCTGTGGGTGATGTAGCAGTGCTGTGTGTGATGTAGCGGTTCCGTGTGTGTGTGATGTAGCAGTGCCGTGTGTGTGTGATGTAGCAGTGCTGTGTGTGTGTGATGTAGCAGTGCTGTGTGTGATGTAGCGGTGCCGTGTGTGTGATGTAGTAGTGCTGTGTGTGTGTGATGTAGCAGTGCTGTGGGTGATGTAGCAGTGCTGTGTGTGATGTAGCGGTGCCGTGTGTGTGTGATGTAGCAGTGCCGTGTGTGTGTGATGTAGCAGTGCTGTGTGTGTGTGATGTAGCAGTGCTGTGTGTGATGTAGCGGTGCTGTGTGTGTGTGATGTAGCAGTGCCGTGTGTGTGATGTAGCGGTGCCGTGTGTGTGATGTAGCGGTGCCGTGTGTGTGATGTAGCGGTGCTGTGTGTGTGATGTAGTAGTGCTGTGTGTGTGTGATGTAGCAGTGCTGTGGGTGATGTAGCAGTAGCAGTGCTGTGTGTGATGTAGCGGTGCTGTGTGTGTGTGATGTAGCGGTGCTGTGTGTGTGTGATGTAGCGGTGCCGTGTGTGTGCAGTGGCTTAGTGCCCTGTGTGGTCTCACAGTGCCATATTCATGACCTATAAACTCACATAACTCGTTTATATGTGATTATTGAACAATGTGGCTTTGTCTATAGGAACTTAATGTAATCGGGACAAGCAACAATAATGTACATGGATCTATCTATGTGACTGCTGAGCCGTGTATCTAATGCTCTCCTGTGTGATAGTCTGCTGAGCCGTGTATCTAATCCTATCCTGTGTGATACTGACTGCTGAGCCGTGTATCTAATCCTCTCCTGTGTGACACTTACTGCTGAGCCGTGTATCTAATCCTCTCCTGTGTGATTGTGACTGCTGAGCCATGTATCTAATCCTCTCCTGTGTGACACTTACTGCTGAGCCGTGTATCTAATCCTCTCCTGTGTGATTGTGACTGCTGAGCCATGTATCTAATCCTATCCTGTGTGATTCTGACTGCTGAGCCGTGTATCTAATCCTATTCTGTGTGATACTGTCTGCTGAGCCGTGTATCTAATCCTCTCCTGTGTGATACTGTCTGCTGAGCTGTGTATCTAATCCTCTCCTGTGTGATACTGACTGCTGTGCCGTGTATCTAATCCTCTCCTGTGTGATACTGTCTGCTGAGCTGTGTATCTAATCCTCTCCTGTGTGATACTGTCTGCTGAGCCGTGTATCTAATCCTCTCCTGTGTGATACTGACTGCTGAGCCGTGTATCTAATCCTCTCCTGTGTGATACTGACTGCTGAGCTGTGTATCTGATCCTATCCTGTGTGATACTGACTGCTGAGCCATGTATCTAATCCTCTCCTGTGTGATACTGTCTGCTGAGCTGTGTATCTGATCCTATCCTGTGTGATACTGTCTGCTGAGCTGTGTATCTAATCCTCTCCTGTGTGATACTGACTGCTGTGCCGTGTATCTAATCCTCTCCTGTGTGATACTGTCTGCTGAGCTGTGTATCTAATCCTCTCCTGTGTGATACTGTCTGCTGAGCCGTGTATCTAATCCTCTCCTGTGTGATACTGACTGCTGAGCCGTGTATCTAATCCTCTCCTGTGTGATACTGACTGCTGAGCTGTGTATCTGATCCTATCCTGTGTGATACTGACTGCTGAGCCATGTATCTAATCCTCTCCTGTGTGATACTGACTGCTGAGCCATGTATCTGATCCTCTCCTGTGTGATACTGACTGCTGAGCCGTGTATCTAATCCTCTCCTGTGTGATACTGACTGCTGAGCTGTGTATCTAATCCTCTCCTGTGTGATACTGTCTGCTGAGCTGTGTATATACAGTGGGTACGGAAAGTATTCAGACCCCTTTACATTTTTCACTCTGTTTCATTGCAGCCATTTGGTAAATTCAAAAAAGTTCATTTTTCCTCATTAATGTTCACTCTGCACCTCATCTTGACTGAAAAAACAGAAATGCAGAAATGTTGCAAATTTATTAAAAAAGAAAACCTGAAATATCACATGATCATAAGTCTTCAGCCCCTTTGCTCAGACTCTCATATATAAGTCCCAAGCTGTCCATTTCCTTGTGATCCTCCTTGAGATGGTTCTTACTCCTTCATTGGAGTCTCGCTGTGTGTAATTAAACTGATAGGACTTGATTTGGAGCGGCGCACACCTGTCTATATAAGACCTCACAGCTCACAGTGCATGTCAGACCAAATGAGAATCATGAGGTCAAAGGAACTGGCCAACGAGCTCAGAGACAGAATTGTGGCAAGGCAAAGATCTGGCCAAGGTTACAACAGAATTTCTGCAGTACTCAAGGTTCCTAAGAGCACAGTGGCCTCCATAATCCTTAAATGGAAGAAGTTTGGGACCACCGGAAGTCTTCCTAGACCTGGCCGTCCAGCCAAACTGAGCAATCGTGGGAGAAGAGCCTTGGTGAGAGGTAAAGAAGAAAGATCACTGTGGCTGAGCTCCAGAGATGCAGTAGGGAGATGGGAGAAAGTTCCACAAAGTCACCCATCACTGCAGCCTCCACCAGTCAGGCCTTTATGGCAGAGCGGCCCGACAGAAGCCTCTCCTCAGTGCAAGACATATGAAAGCTGCATAGAGTTTACTAAAAACACATGAAGGACTCCCAGACTATGAGAAATAAAATTCTCTGGTCTGCTTCGAAAGCATCACCAAACCGCGCGCCTTACGGCGCGCGAATTTTTGCCTGTAGGACATTATTGCAAGAGAGCTTGGCTGAGTAGATTACACAAGAAGGAAAACACACAGCAAGTCAGCAGGATCTAGGAGCAACATGGCAGATGTGACAACCTACATGGTGAGCTGCAGCATGTGCTACATGTTCACAGATCGACCAGAAGAAGAATCCAATTTCACCTGTCAGAAGTGTAGACTAGTGGCCCTTTTAGAAGAAAAGGTGCGGGGTCTGGAAGAAAGAATAGCAACTTTGAAACTCATCAAAGAGAATGAAGACTTTCTAGACAGAACAGAAGCATCTCTACTGGTCACAGAAGGTGCAAAAAGTGTCAGAGAACCTCCAAAAGCAGATGAGTGGAAGCATGTGACCAAAAGAAGCAAGAAGACCATGGAGAAATCACCAACCACACAACTGAAGAACCGATATCAAATCTTTGTAGAGGATGAAGATGGCACACCTAAGGATGAAGCAATACCAGCAAGCAAAAAAGAAAAGGGCACACAGCAACAAGTGACAGCAAAAAGTACAGCCAAGAAGCAACGAAGAGTGGTGGTGGTGGGAGACTCACTACTGAGAGGCACCAAAGCAGCCATCTGCAGACCGGACATAACTGCAAGAGAAGTATGCTGCCTTCCAGGTGCGATGATCAAGGATGTGACCGATAGGATACCAAAGCTCTTCAGCTCCAAGGACGTCCACCCATTTCTTCTGATACATGTTGGCACCAATGACACGGCAAGGAAGGACCTACCGACAATCTGCAAGGACTTTGAAGAGTTGGGGAAGAAAGTAAAGGAACTGGATGCACAGGTAGTTTTTTCTTCTATCCTTCCAGTAGACGGGCATGGCACCAGGAGATGGAACAGGATCCTTGATGCAAACAACTGGCTAAGACGATGGTGCAGACAACAAGGATTTGGATTTCTGGACCACGGTGTGAATTACTGGTATGATGGACTCCTCGCCAGAGACGGACTACACCTCAACAAACCTGGAAAACACACATTCGCCAGAAGACTCGCTACACTCATCAGGAGGGCGTTAAACTAGAAGAAGAGGGGACGGGAAGAAAAACATTAGACTCGAACAAAGACGACCCAGGAAAACATACTCAGAAGGGAGGTAAGAACATTTCTAAAACAATCCACAGTGAGGAGATTGGAACAAAACAAAATCCTCTAAACTGCATGCTCGCAAACGCCAGAAGCCTGACAAACAAGATGGAAGAACTAGAAGCAGAAATATCTACAGGTAACTTTGACATAGTGGGAATAACCGAGACATGGTTAGATGAAAGCTATGACTGGGCAGTTAACTTACAGGGTTACAGTCTGTTTAGAAAGGATCGTAAAAATCGGAGAGGAGGAGGGGTTTGTCTCTATGTAAAGTCTTGTCTAAAGTCCACTTTAAGGGAGGATATTAGCGAAGGGAATGAGGATGTCGAGTCCATATGGGTTGAAATTCATGGAGGGAAAAATGGTAACAAAATTCTCATTGGGGTCTGTTACAAACCCCCAAATATAACAGAAAGCATGGAAAGTCTACTTCTAAAGCAGATAGATGAAGCTGCAACCCATAATGAGGTCCTGGTTATGGGGGACTTTAACTACCCGGATATTAACTGGGAAACAGAAACCTGTGAAACCCATAAAGGCAACAGGTTTCTGCTAATAACCAAGAAAAATTATCTTTCACAATTGGTGCAGAATCCAACCAGAGGAGCAGCACTTTTAGACCTAATACTATCTAATAGACCTGACAGAATAACAAATCTGCAGGTGGTTGGGCATTTAGGAAATAGCGACCACAATATTGTGCAGTTTCACCTGTCTTTCACTAGGGGGACTTGTCAGGGAGTCACAAAAACATTGAACTTTAGGAAGGCAAAGTTTGAACAGCTTAGAGATGCCCTTAATCTGGTAGACTGGGATAATATCCTCAGAAATAAGAATACAGATAATAAATGGGAAATGTTTAAGAACATCCTAAATAGGCAGTGTAAGCGGTTTATACCTTGTGGGAATAAAAGGACTAGAAATAGGAAAAACCCAATGTGGCTAAACAAAGAAGTAAGACAGGCAATTAACAGTAAAAAGAAAGCATTTGCACTACTAAAGCAGGATGGCACCATTGAAGCTCTAAAAAACTATAGGGAGAAAAATACTTTATCTAAAAAACTAATTAAAGCTGCCAAAAAGGAAACAGAGAAGCACATTGCTAAGGAGAGTAAAACTAATCCCAAACTGTTCTTCAACTATATCAATAGTAAAAGAATAAAAACTGAAAATGTAGGCCCCTTAAAAAATAGTGAGGAAAGAATGGTTGTAGATGACGAGGAAAAAGCTAACATATTAAACACCTTCTTCTCCACGGTATTCACGGTGGAAAATGAAATGCTAGGTGAAATCCCAAGAAACAATGAAAACCCTATATTAAGGGTCACCAATCTAACCCAAGAAGAGGTGCGAAACCGGCTAAATAAGATTAAAATAGATAAATCTCCGGGTCCGGATGGCATACACCCACGAGTACTAAGAGAACTAAGTAATGTAATAGATAAACCATTATTTCTTATTTTTAGGGACTCTATAGCGACAGGGTCTGTTCCGCAGGATTGGCGCATAGCAAATGTGGTGCCAATATTCAAAAAGGGCTCTAAAAGTGAACCTGGAAATTATAGGCCAGTAAGTCTAACCTCTATTGTTGGTAAAATATTTGAAGGGTTTCTGAGGGATGTTATTCTGGATTATCTCAATGAGAATAACTGTTTAACTCCATATCAGCATGGGTTTATGAGAAATCGCTCCTGTCAAACCAATCTAATCAGTTTTTATGAAGAGGTAAGCTATAGGCTGGACCACGGTGAGTCATTGGACGTGGTATATCTCGATTTTTCCAAAGCGTTTGATACCGTGCCGCACAAGAGGTTGGTACACAAAATGAGAATGCTTGGTCTGGGGGAAAATGTGTGTAAATGGGTTAGTAACTGGCTTAGTGATAGAAAGCAGAGGGTGGTTATAAATGGTATAGTCTCTAACTGGGTCGCTGTGACCAGTGGGGTACCGCAGGGGTCAGTATTGGGACCTGTTCTCTTCAACATATTCATTAATGATCTGGTAGAAGGTTTACACAGTAAAATATCGATATTTGCAGATGATACAAAACTATGTAAAGCAGTTAATACAAGAGAAGATAGTATTCTGCTACAGATGGATCTGGATAAGTTGGAAACTTGGGCTGAAAGGTGGCAGATGAGGTTTAACAATGATAAATGTAAGGTTATACACATGGGAAGAGGGAATCAATATCACCATTACACACTGAACGGGAAACCACTGGGTAAATCTGACAGGGAGAAGGACTTGGGGATCCTAGTTAATGATAAACTTACCTGGAGCAGCCAGTGCCAGGCAGCAGCTGCCAAGGCAAACAGGATCATGGGGTGCATTAAAAGAGGTCTGGATACACATGATGAGAGCATTATACTGCCTCTGTACAAATCCCTAGTTAGACCGCACATGGAGTACTGTGTCCAGTTTTGGGCACCGGTGCTCAGGAAGGATATAATGGAACTAGAGAGAGTACAAAGGAGGGCAACAAAAGTAATAAAGGGGATGGGAGAACTACAATACCCAGATAGATTAGCGAAATTAGGATTATTTAGTCTAGAAAAAAGACGACTGAGGGGCGATCTAATAACCATGTATAAGTATATAAGGGGACAATACAAATATCTCGCTGAGGATCTGTTTATACCAAGGAAGGTGACGGGCACAAGGGGGCATTCTTTGCGTCTGGAGGAGAGAAGGTTTTTCCACCAACATAGAAGAGGATTCTTTACTGTTAGGGCAGTGAGAATCTGGAATTGCTTGCCTGAGGAGGTGGTGATGGCGAACTCAGTCGAGGGGTTCAAGAGAGGCCTGGATGTCTTCCTGGAGCAGAACAATATTGTATCATACAATTATTAGGTTCTGTAGAAGGACGTAGATCTGGGTATTTATTATGATGGAATATAGGCTGAACTGGATGGACAAATGTCTTTTTTCGGCCTTACTAACTATGTTACTATGTTACTATGTAAGATAGACCTTTTTGGTGATAATTCTAAGCAGTATGTGTGGAGAAAACCAGGCACTGCTCATCACCTGCCCAATACAATCCCCACAGTGAAACATGGTGGAGGCAGCATCATGCTATGGGGTGTTTGTCAGCTGCAGGGACAGGACGACTGGTTGCCATTGAAGGAAACATGAATGCGGCCAAGTACAGAGATATCCTGGATGAAAACCTCTTCCAGAGGCTCTGGACCTCAGACTTGGCCGAAGCTTCACCTTCCAACAAGACAATGACCCTAAGCACACAGCTAAAATAACAAAGGAGCGGCTTCACAACAACTCTGTGACCATTCCTGACCGGCCCAGCCAGAGCCCTGACCTAAACCCAATTGAGCATCTCTGGAGAGACCTGAAAATGGCGTCCACCAACGTTCACCATCCAACCTGATGGAACTGGAGAGGATCTGCAAGGAGGAATGGCCGAGGATCCCCAAATCCAGGGGGGGAAAAACTTGTATCATTCCCAAGAAGACTCACGGCTGTACTAGCTCAAAAGGGGCTTCTCCTCAATACCGAGCAAAGGGGCTGAAGACTTATGACCATGGGATAGTTCAGGTTTTCTTTTTTTTTATAAATTTGCAAAAATGTCTACATTTCTGTTTTTTTCAGTCAAGATGGGGGCAGAGTGTACATTAATGAGAAAAAAAATAACTTTGTTTCATTGCAACCATTTGGGAAATTCAATAAAGAGTAAAGGGGTCTGAATACTTTCCGTACCCACTGTATCTATGAGTGGGTGGCACATGTTAATGAGCTGAAACTCCTAAACCCTTCATCCAATTTTAATGTGGATACCCTCAAATGAAAGCTGAAAGTCTGAACTTCAACTACATCTGAATTGTTTTGTCTAACCAAAATTAGAGAAATGTTGTCTCTGTCCAAATATATATGAACCTAACTGTAGTGGTAGATGCCGATTCTGCAGAACATATAAGTGATTACAGCATAGTCATTTATAGTGACTTAGGGTACCGTCACACAGTGGCATTTTGATCGCTACAACGGCACGATTCGTGACGTTCCAGCGATATATCCGTGACGTTCCAGCGATATAGTTACGATCTCGCTGTGTCTGACACGCTCCTGCGATCAGGGACCCCGCTGAGAATCGTACGTCGTAGCAGATCGTTTGAAACTTTCTTTCGTCGTCTAGTGTCCCGTTGTGGCGGCATGATCGCATGGTGTAACAAAGGTGTGCACGATATTGTATACGATGTGCGCATAGTAACCAACGGCTTCTACATCGCACGTACGTCATGAAATTATCGCTCCAGCGATATTGTTACGATGCTGGAGCGTCACAGATCGTGCCGTCATAGCGATCAAAATGCCACTGTGTGACGGTACCCTTACAGATGACGTTCATTCTGGTGGAGTCATCACTAGATCCATCTGGCCCAGACCGACATGACAACTTCTCCAGCCAGGACTCGTCTGCAGAGATTACAGCACAGAAACATCGGACTTCTCACATTTCCAGCCCCGTCACCATCTATCGCCAACCTGTACAACCTCCTCATCCTGCTGATATCCCAATACTGAACCGCTGCTGCCGTATGTGTCCCTATTACTGCACCTGATACCCCAATACTGAGCCGCTGCTGCCGTATGTGACCCTATTACTGCACCTGATACCCCAATACTGAGCCGCTGCTGCCGTATGTGTCCTTATTACTGCACCTGATACTCCAATACTGAGCCGCTGCTGCCGTATGTGTCCCTATTACTACACCTGATACCCCAATACTGAGCCGCTGCTGCCGTATGTGCCCCTATCACTGCACCTGATACCCCAATACCGAGCCGCTGCTGCCGTATGTGCCCCTATTACTGCCCCTGATACCCCAATACTGAGCCTCTGCTGCCGTATGTGACCCTATTACTGCACCCGATACCCCAATACTGAGCCGCTGCTGCCGTATGTGTCCCTATTACTGCCCCTGATACCCCAATACTGAGCCGCTGCTGCCGAATGTGTCCCTATTACTGCCCCTGATACCCCAATACTGAGCCGCTGCTGCCGTATGTGTCCCTATTACTGCACCTGATACCCCAATACTGAGCCGCTGCTGCCGTATGTGACCCTATTACTGCACCTGATACCCCAATACTGAGCCTCTGCTGCCGTAGGTGACCCTATTACTGCACCTGATACCCCAATACTGAGCCGCTGCTGCCGTATGTGACCCTATTACTGCACCTCATACCCCAATACTGAGCCGCTGCTGCTGTGTGTCCCTATTACTGCCCCGATACCCCAATACTGAGCCGCTGCTGCTGTATGTGTCCCTATTACTGCCCCTGATACCCCAATACTGAGCCGCTGCTGCTGAATGTGTTCTTATTACTGCACCTGCTATGTGGCACAAAAACAGCGCTCTTCTTACTGCCCCACATAGTAATGCCCACCACTGTGCCCCCATATAATAATGCCACTACTGTGCCCCCACATAATAATGCTACCACTGTGCCCCCACATAATAATGCTACCACTGTGCCCCCACATAATAATGCTACCACTGTGCGACTACAGAACAATGCCATCACTGTGCCCCACATAATAATGCCATCATTGTGCCCCACATAATAATGCCATCACTGTGCCCCATATAATAATTCTCACCACTGTGCACCCACATAATGCCACCACTGTGCCACCTGCAGAACAATGCCATCACTGTGCCCTACATAATGTCACCATTGTGCCCCATATAATAATGCCCACCACTGTGCCCCACATAATGCCACCACTGTGCCCTCATATAATAATGCCACCAATGTGCCCCCACAAAATGCCACCACTGCCACTATATAATACCTACCACTATGCCCCCACATAATCATGCCACCGCTGTGCCCCCACATAATGCCGCCACTGTTTCCCCACATAATGCCACCATGGTGTCCCCACATAATAATGCCCACCACTGTGCCCCCACATAATAATGCCACCACTGTGCCCCATATAATAATTCCACCACTGTACTCCTACATAATGACACCACTGTGCCACTAAATAATACCTACCACTGTGCCCCCACATAATACCCCCCACTGCACCTCCACATAATAATGCACCACTGTGCCCCACATAATGCAATCACTGTGCCCCACATAATGCCACCACTGTGCTCCTACATAATGCCATCACTTTGCCCCATATAATAATGCCACCACTCTGCCCCTACATAATAATGCCACAGTTGTGCCCCCATATAATAATGCCCTCCACTGTGCCCCCACATAATGCCCTCCACTGTGCCCCCACATAATGCCCACCACTGTGCCCCTACATAATAATGCCCACCACCGTACTACATAATAATGCCCTCTACTGTGCCCCTACATAATAATTCCCACCACTGTGCCCCTACATAATAATGCCATCACTGTGCCCCCACATAATAATGCCCACCACCGTACTACATAATAATGCCCTCTACTGTGCCCCTACATAATAATTCCCACCACTGTGCCCCTACATAATAATGCCATCACTGTGCCCCCACATAATAATTCCCACCACTGTGCCCCTACATAATAATGCCCACCACTGTACTCCTACATAATAATGCCACCACTGAGCCCCCACATAATAGTGCCCACCACTGTACTCCTACATAATAATGTCACCACTGTGCCTCTTACAAAGTAAAATGTCTCATCCATGCTCTCTAGATAACAAAATAACCCCCAAGAAAATAATAATGCCTGAGCACATGTGCCAGAACAGAGTATCCACATTGTTCCCCTAGAAAGTGATAATGCCCTCTTTGTACCTTTGAGGGCCACAATACTCTGACTGCCCCTATAACAATAATGCTTAAGTGCCCACTTAACATTTCATTAATGTCACCTGAGTCTCCCCATATATAGCTACTCTATACACAGTGTGATGGGCCCACAGAACTCCTATACACAATATGATAAGCCCACAGCTCCTCTATACACAGTACGGTGGGCCCACAACTCCCCTACGCACTGTAGACTGGGCCCATAGCTCCTCTTTACACTGTACGGTGGGCTCATAGCTCCTTATACTGAGTATCCTCAGCCCACAGCTCTGCTGTACGCTGTACAGTGGGCCCATAGCTCCCTATGCATAGTATTATGGGCCCACAGCTCCTCTGTATACAGTATGATGATCCCACAGCTCCTTTGTATACAGTATGATGGGCTCACATCTCCCCTATACACAATATAATGCCCCACAGCTCCCCTATACACAGTACGGTGGGCCCAGAGCTCCCCTATACACAATATAATGCCCCACAGCTCCCCTATACACAGTACGGTGGGCCCACAGCTCCCCTATACACAATATAATGCCCCGCAGCTCCCCTATACACAGTACGGTGGACCCACAGCTTCCATATACACAGTACGGTGGATCCACAGCTCTCCTATGCGTAGTATGATGTCTTCACTGCTCCCCCAAAAACGCAGTATAATGACCCCCACAGTAGTGGGTGCCACATTTATTCCTACGCCGTGTAATGGCCTTCACAATTTGCCAATCTGTAGACCTGTGGTAGTGCTGAGAGATCACTTCTACTGAATGAGTTACCACATTATCTGTGGTGTTACATGGGACTGCAGGTGACCTCTACGACATTATCTGTACTCAGTGTGATCACTGTGTTACAGTGCCATGTAAAAGTTTGGGCACCCCTGGTCAAAATTACTATTACTTTAAACAGTAAAAGCAAGTTGAAGATGAGATGATCGCTAAAAGGTCTAAAGTTAAAGATAAAAAATATATTGTAATTTTTTATACTACCAAAGGAAAATGGGTCAATGCAAAAGTTTGGACTCCTTTGGAGATTTGTGCGCTCAGATAACTTTGCCCAAGGTTTCAGACCTTAATTAGCCTGTTAGGGTTATGACTTGTTCACCATCATCGTTAGGAAGGCCAGGTGATACAAATTTCCCAGCTTTATAAACACCCAACCTCCTCTAACCTTGTGCTAAAACCAGCAGCCATGGGTTCTTCTAATCCGCTGCCGAGCACCCTGAGAATGGAAATATTGGAGGCCACAAAGCAGGAGAAGGCTATAAGAAGAGAGCAAAGTGTTCTCAAGTTGCCCTTTCCTCAGTTTGAAACGTAACTAAGAAATGGCAGTTACCAAGAACAGTGGAGGTCAAGATAAGGTCTGGAAGACCAAGCAAAATTTCAGTGATAGATGCTTGTAGGATTGTAAGAGAAGTAAATCAGAACCCCCGCTTGACTGTAAAACACCATCAGAAAGATTTATCAGACTCTGGAGTTGTGGTACATTGTTCTACTGTTCACAGACACCTGCACACATATGGTCTTCATGGAAGAGTCATCAGAAGAAAACCTCTTCTGCATCCTCACTATAAAATTAGAAGTATGCAGAAGAACATGTAAGCAAGCCTGATGCATTATGGAAACAAATCATGTGGACCAATGAGAGTAAAATAGCAATCTTTGCAGAATGCTTGCGTTTTCCAAGCAATTTGAAGCATCGCTTGGAAAAGTGATTGACAGGTTGGTCACACATAGTGCTTGACAAGTATGACCAACTTATTACTATTGATTTGATCCTGCCTATGCATCATCAATAGTAAAAGGTAGAATGTTAAAAATAAATAATATGGTTATTCTCACCTTTCGACAGCCCCCGATCTCCTCAGCGGCACTCCCGGTATGTTCCGTTCCCAGGGATGCTTTGCGCGAAGGACCTTTGTAGTGTCCTGGTCTTGTGACCGCGACATCATCCCAGGTGATTTGCGCAATGCATACCTGGGAACGGAAGCTGCCACGTGCACCACTGAGAGCCAGGTGGACTTCGGGGCCATCAGAAGGTACAGTAAGTATATCCTTATTTTTTATTTTAATTTTCAGTTTTTTACAGGGATATGGATCCCAGGGCCTGGAGAGAGTCTCCTCTCCTGCAGTCCTGAGTACCATCCGCACATGAAGTGCTCACTTTACACATGGGGACATAGCCACTTGCGTAAAGTGAGCGTTTCAATGCAATCCGATGGCAGCGGAATAACCGCAATTCCGCAGAAATAATGAACATGCTGCGGATTTTACCGCTATGCGATTCCGCAGTGGGAAAATCCGCAGCATGGGCACAGCAACTGCGGAATCCCATAGGATTGCATGGGAATGCGTTTATTAAGCGTTTTTTAGAATTTCCGCTGCGGCAAAAAACTCGGCAGAAACGCTTAAAAAACGCAATGTGGGCACACAGCCTAAGCATGGGGTTGGATCAATCATGCTGTGGGGTTTTGTTGCAGCCAATGGCACGGGGAACATTTCACTGGTAGAGGGAAGAATGGATTCAATGAAATTTCTACAAATTCTAGATGCAAACATAACACCATCTGTAAAAAAGCTGAAGATGAAAAGAGGAAGAGGATGGCTGCTACACATGGATAATGGTCCTAAACACACGTCACAATCCACAATAGACGACCTCATAAGGCGCAAGATGAAGGCTTACAATGGCCCTCACAGTCCCATGATCTGATCATCTTTGATAATCTGTGGCGAGACCTCAAAATAGCAGAGGATGGAAGACGCCCCAGGAATCTCACAGAACGGGAGGAATTCTACAAGGAAGAATAGAGCAAGATCCCTAAAAAAAATTACAAAGGAAATTTGCCATCTGTAACTTTAAAGGGAACCTGTCACCCCCCTCAGGCGTTTGTAACTAAAAGAGCCAACTTGTGCAGCACTAATGCTGCATTCTGACAAGGTGGCTCTTTCAGTTATGCTCTATGCACACGCTGAAATAAACATTTATAAAATGTGCCCCTCATACCGTGAAATCGTCCCCGGGCGGGACTTTCCTTCCTAATCAGACGCAGCACAGCCGTCACTCTGGGCCTGTGGGCGCTGTCTCTTGCTACATTATCATCCCCGGTGCCTGCGCTGTAAGTTTTTTTTTTTTTTTCGGTCATGCGCAGTTGCGCTGCCCTTTGTACTTACAGCGCAGGCGCCGGGGATGATAATGCAGCAAGAGGAGGCGGCGCGCACAGGCCCAGAGTGACGGCTGTGCTGCCTCTGATTAGGAAGGAAAGTCCCGCCCCGGGACGATTTCAAAATAAGGGAAGGGGCACATTTTATAAGTGTTTATTTCAGCGTGCGCAGAGAGCATAACTGAAAGAGCCACCTTGTCAGAATGCAGCATTAGTGCTGCACAAGGTGGCTCTTTAAGTTACAAACGCCTGAGGGGGGTGACAGGTTCCCTTTAATAATAAATAATAATAATCTTTATTTATATAGCGCCAACATATTCTGCAGCGCTTTACAGTTTAACAGTTTCAAACACAACGGTCATAAGTATCAATGTTAACAATACAATAATTAAAGCGAAATAATTTAAGCCTTTTAGAGATCATTTCATCTTCAACTTGCTGAATTGTTCACAATAACAGTAATTTTTTTATTCAACTGAATTTTTATTGAAGTTTTTATAATACAGTACAAAATGGTACAAAACAATATCATTAATAGTAATGGAAGGGAGGAAGGAAGGAGAGGATTAGGAAGGGGACGAACTGGGAACTACAAGGGAAATGGGGAAACTTGGGTCCTACTGGTAAATTTGCTCTCTATAACCGATCTAATTTCAAACAGAAAATCGAGTAGATCTTGTATCGTTAGGGATGATAACGTCCAACCAGTATAATGAGCTTCGATTCTGACAAAGTCCTTTTAGCGGAGATTCTCGAGGTTGATGAAATTTTCCTTGTTTTGTCCTGTATATGTCTGAACATCCAGCTAAGAGGACGGAGGAAATGTTATTCCAGAGCTGCCGCCTCTTGGTATACGTTTATACGTTATAAATGTGTTCTGTCTTAAAGCAAGCGAGTAGAAATTCTCCACTGACATCCTGGGAATATCCTTCTGTTTCCACCTAGAAGCAATCAGTAATTTAGTGAGCAATAAAATGTGAATAATTACACGGCTGCATTGAATCCCAAGAGAGGACAATGCAAGGTGCGGTGTAAGGTTAGCATTAAGTTTGGGGATTATTCCAGCTCAGATCTTTCAATCCACCGAGATCTTACAGGACTTTCCCCAAAAATGTGAGATAAATGGCCACATTCCCTCCAGCAAAATCTAGATTGTGTTGGGAATACTTTGTGCAGTTTTACTGGTGTGAAAAGAGGTAATAATGGAGCATACACTTCATGTAAAGAAGTAGAGGAAGACGTGATCTTAGATGCTTTGACCCAACAATCTGTCTCAAAATGATTGATAACGTCTTTTTTCCCCAATTCAAGATATGTGCTTTTCTTATGAAACAATAAGGGGTGCCCAAACTTTTACATGTTACTGTATCTGTGGTTTTACATAGGACTGCAGCTGACATCTACTACATTATCTGTACTGAGAGTTATCACTGTGTTATCTGTGGTGTTACATAGGACTGCAGGAGACATCTACTACATTATCTGCACTCAGATTTATCAGTGTTATCTGTGCTGTTACATAGGACTGCAGCTGACATCTACTACATTATCTGTACTCAGAGAGTTATCACTGTGTTATCTGTGGTGTTACATAGGACTGCAGGTGACATCTACTGCATTATCTGTACTCAGAGAGGTATCGCTGTGTTATGTGGTGTTACATAGGACTGCAGGTGACATCTACTACATTATCTGTACTGAGGGAGTTATCACTGTGTTATCTGTGGTGTTACATAGGACTGCAGGTAACATCTACTACATTATCTGTACTGAGGGAGTTATCACTGTGTTATCTGTGGTGTTACATAGGACTGCAGGTGACATCTACTACATTATCTGTACTGAGGGAGTTATCACTGTGTTATCTGTGGTGTTACATAGGACTGCAGGTAACATCTACTACATTATCTGTACTTAGGGAGATATCACGGTGTTATCTGTGGTGTTACATAGGACTGCAGGAGACATCTACTACATTATCTGTACTCATAGAGTTATCACTGTGTTATCTGTGGTGTTACATAGGACTGCAGGAGACATCTACTACATTATCTGCACTCAGATTTATCAGTGTTATCTGTGCTGTTACATAGGACTGCAGCTGACATCTACTACATTATCTGTACTTAGGGAGATATCACTGTGTTATCTGTGCTGTTACATAGGACTGCAGCTGACATCTACTACATTATCTGTACTTAGGGAGATATCACTGTGTTATCTGTGGTGTTACATAGGACTGCAGCTGACATCTACTACATTATCTGTACTCAGAGAGTTATCACTGTGTTATCTGTGGTGTTACATAGGACTGCAGGTAACATCTACTACATTATCTGTACTGAGGGAGTTATCACTGTGTTATCTGTGGTGTTACATAGGACTGCAGGTGACATCTACATTATCTGTACTGAGGGAGTTATCACTGTGTTATCTGTGGTGTTACATAGGACTGCAGGTGACATCTACTGCATTATCTGTACTCAGAGAGGTATCGCTGTGTTATCTGTGGTGTTACATAGGACTGCAGGTGACATCTACTACATTATCTGTACTGAGGGAGTTATCACTGTGTTATCTGTGGTGTTACATAGGACTGCAGGTGACATCTACTGCATTATCTGTACTCAGAGAGGTATCACTGTGTTATCTGTGGTGTTACATAGGACTGCAGGTGACATCTACTGCATTATCTGTACTCAGAGAGGTATCGCTGTGTTATGTGGTGTTACATAGGACTGCAGGTGACATCTACTACATTATCTGTACTGAGGGAGTTATCACTGTGTTATCTGTGGTGTTACATAGGACTGCAGGTAACATCTACTACATTATCTGTACTTAGGGAGATATCACGGTGTTATCTGTGGTGTTACATAGGACTGCAGGTAACATCTACTACATTATCTGTACTTAGGGAGATATCACGGTGTTATCTGTGGTGTTACATAGGACTGCAGGAGACATCTACTACATTATCTGTACTCATAGAGTTATCACTGTGTTATCTGTGGTGTTACATAGGACTGCAGGAGACATCTACTACATTATCTGCACTCAGATTTATCAGTGTTATCTGTGCTGTTACATAGGACTGCAGCTGACATCTACTACATTATCTGTACTTAGGGAGATATCACTGTGTTATCTGTGCTGTTACATAGGACTGCAGCTGACATCTACTACATTATCTGTACTTAGGGAGATATCACTGTGTTATCTGTGGTGTTACATAGGACTGCAGCTGACATCTACTACATTATCTGTACTCAGAGAGTTATCACTGTGTTATCTGTGGTGTTACATAGGACTGCAGGTAACATCTACTACATTATCTGTACTGAGGGAGTTATCACTGTGTTATCTGTGGTGTTACATAGGACTGCAGGTGACATCTACATTATCTGTACTGAGGGAGTTATCACTGTGTTATCTGTGGTGTTACATAGGACTGCAGGTGACATCTACTGCATTATCTGTACTCAGAGAGGTATCGCTGTGTTATCTGTGGTGTTACATAGGACTGCAGGTGACATCTACTACATTATCTGTACTGAGGGAGTTATCACTGTGTTATCTGTGGTGTTACATAGGACTGCAGGTGACATCTACTGCATTATCTGTACTCAGAGAGGTATCGCTGTGTTATGTGGTGTTACATAGGACTGCAGGTGACATCTACTACATTATCTGTACTGAGGGAGTTATCACTGTGTTATCTGTGGTGTTACATAGGACTGCAGGTAACATCTACTACATTATCTGTACTGAGGGAGTTATCACTGTGTTATCTGTGGTGTTACATAGGACTGCAGGTGACATCTACTACATTATCTGTACTTAGGGAGATATCACGGTGTTATCTGTGGTGTTACATAGGACTGCAGGAGACATCTACTACATTATCTGTACTCATAGAGTTATCACTGTGTTATCTGTGGTGTTACATAGGACTGCAGGAGACATCTACTACATTATCTGCACTCAGATTTATCAGTGTTATCTGTGCTGTTACATAGGACTGCAGCTGACATCTACTACATTATCTGTACTTAGGGAGATATCACTGTGTTATCTGTGGTGTTACATAGGACTGCAGCTGACATCTACTACATTATCTGTACTTAGGGAGATATCACGGTGTTATCTGTGGTGTTACATAGGACTGCAGGAGACATCTACTACATTATCTGTACTCATAGAGTTATCACTGTGTTATCTGTGGTGTTACATAGGACTGCAGGAGACATCTACTACATTATCTGCACTCAGATTTATCAGTGTTATCTGTGCTGTTACATAGGACTGCAGCTGACATCTACTACATTATCTGTACTTAGGGAGATATCACTGTGTTATCTGTGGTGTTACATAGGACTGCAGCTGACATCTACTACATTATCTGTACTCAGAGAGTTATCACTGTGTTATCTGTGGTGTTACATAGGACTGCAGGTAACATCTACTACATTATCTGTACTGAGGGAGTTATCACTGTGTTATCTGTGGTGTTACATAGGACTGCAGGTGACATCTACATTATCTGTACTGAGGGAGTTATCACTGTGTTATCTGTGGTGTTACATAGGACTGCAGGTGACATCTACTGCATTATCTGTACTCAGAGAGGTATCGCTGTGTTATCTGTGGTGTTACATAGGACTGCAGGTGACATCTACTACATTATCTGTACTGAGGGAGTTATCACTGTGTTATCTGTAGTGTTACATAGGACTGTAGGTGACATCTACTACATTATCTGTACTCAGAGAGTTATCACTGTGTTATCTGTGGTGTTACATAGGACTGCAGGTGACATCTACTGCATTATCTGTACTCAGAGAGGTATCGCTGTGTTATCTGTGGTGTTACATAGGACTGCAGGTGACATCTACTACATTATCTGTACTGAGGGAGTTATCACTGTGTTATCTGTAGTGTTACATAGGACTGTAGGTGACATCTACTACATTATCTGTACTCAGAGAGGCATCGCTGTGTTATCTGTGGTGTTACATAGGACTGCAGGTGACATCTACTACATTATCTGTACTCAGAGAGGTATCGCTGTGTTATGTGGTGTTACATAGGACTGCAGGTGACATCTACATTATCTGTACTGAGGGAGTTATCACTGTGTTATCTGTGGTGTTACATAGGACTGCAGGTAACATCTACTACATTATCTGTACTCAGAGGTATCGCTGTGTTATCTGTGGTGTTACATAGGACTGCAGGTGACATCTACTACATTGTCTGTACTGAGGGAGTTATCACTGTGTTATCTGTAGTGTTACATAGGACTGCAGGTGACATCTACTGCATTATCTGTACTCAGAGAGGCATCGCTGTGTTATCTGTGGTGTTACATAGGACTGCATGTCACCTAAAGATACCATAGCAGTGTGGTGCATTATGGGATGTGCAGGGACTTCCCGGGTCCCTGATATTCTTGCAGGCGATCTCTCCGGATTATCAGCATTTCGCAGTCATGTCTGGACCCGTCCTCCATACTTTTCCTGTGATGTTTGTGTCCTTCACTTTGGGAACATTTCCAGTTGTTTCTTCTGCCTCCTGACACTTTGTTAATCGTTGCCCCCCGGGGCGCTGACATTTAAAGGGACCTTGTGCTTGAAGTTCCTTCTTGTTCTTTCGGTTTCTCTAGAATTGATGTAATGGAGGATAATTTCTTTGGCTTCTTTCTCCTCTTTGCTAGAACTGCAGATGACAGAAGACACAAGAAGTCCTGACTAATATAGTGTCGTCTTCTCGACTGATACATTGTTGCATTCCTGATTAATACGTTGTCGGTATTCTGACTGATACGTTGTTGTTTTCCTGACTGATACATTGTTGCATTCCTGAGTTATACGTTGTCGGGATCCTGACTTACACATTGTTGCTTTCCTGACTTATATGTTCTCGGTAGTCTGACTGATACGTTGTTGTTTTCCTGACTGATACATTGTTGCTTTCCTGAGTTATACGTTGTCGGGATCCTGACTTACACATTGTTGCTTTCCTGACTTATATGTTCTCGGTAGTCTGACTGATACGTTGTTGTTTTGCTGACTGATACATTGTTGCTTTCCTGACTTATATGTTGTCGGTATCTTGACTTATACGTTAATGTTTTCCTGACTGATACATTGTTGCATTCCTGGGTAATACGTTGTCGGTATTCTGACTTATACGTTGTTGTTTTCCTGACTGATACATTGTTGCTTTCCTGATTAATACGTTGTCAGTATCCTGACTTATATGTTGTTGTTTTCCTGACTGATACATTGTTGCATTCCTGGGTAATACGTTGTCGGTATTCTGACTTATACGTTGTTGTTTTCCTGACTGATACATTGTTGCTTTCCTGGGTAATACGTTGCCGGTATTCTGACTTATACCTTGTTGCTTTCCTGACTGATACATTGTTGCCGTAGTCCCAGTTATTTGTGGTCTGGACTGTTTTTCCATCGGTCCCGTCATGGGTGCTGCGGTGACCGGTGGGTGATGGCGGCCCCCATCAGTGATGATATCCTGTGGAGTGATTGTCGGCAGGAGCCTCAGATCTTGGGAAGGAGCTCACTAGGGAATCCGCCGCTGGCGCTGACCTTGGACTTGTATGGAGGTCGCACGGCTCCGGTTACCGCCGCTCATCCAATTTTAATTAAGTAGTATGGGGCGAGTTGACGGCGCAAGGAGGCGACACTGAGATTCCCGCGTGCTCCGATACATGACGACTACAGATGGCGGAAATCTGGAGCGGTTCTGAGGATGGCGCATTGCACGAGAAGTTACTTTTCTTTTGCGCCGTCTTAGGCTGGTTTCACACTAGCGTTCGGCAGGGCTGCGTAGTTCCTCCGTGAAGCCCCGCCCACTGCCACGCCTCTTCCTTCAACCCCACCTACGTCTGCATGCGTCCTGCGTACCTATCTTTAACATTGGATACGCAGGACATGCGGATGTATGCAGATGCCTCGGCATGCATCGTCTTGACGCTGCGCTGGCCTGCATCAAATTTAATATGTTAGGATTTTGTTGGTCGGCGCAGCTTCAAAACGCTGCATGCGGAGGCATCTGCATACATCCGCATGGCCTGCGTACCCAATGTTGAAGATAGGTACGCAGGACGCATGCAGACATAGGCGGAGCTGAATGAAGAGGTGCGGCAGTGGGTGGGGCTTCACGGAGGAACTACGCAGCTCTGCCGCACATCGGTTACATATACCATATCATTCTGCTGAGATAGATCGGATATATATATATATATATATATATATATATATATATATATATACACATACCATATTCTGCTGAGATAGATCGGATATATATGTATATATACCATATTCTCCTGAGATACATCGGTTATGTATACCACTAGATGGTGGCCTGATTCTAATGCATCGGGTATTTTAGAATATGTATGTATGCAGCAGCCACGTAGTATATAGGAGCCATGTATTATATAGCAGACAAATACTACATGGCCTGTGCTATATACTATGTGGCTGCTACATACATACGTACATACATATTGTAAAATACCCAATGCGTTAATACAGGCCACGCAATATAACAGTGGCCACGCAGTATATAACACAGCCCAAATAGTATATAATACAGCCCACGCAGTATATAGCAGCCACGCAGTATATAACACAGGCGACGTAGTATATAACACAGGCGACGTAGTATATAACACAGGCTACGCAGTACACAACACAGCCCACATAGTATCTAACACTGGCCACGTAGTATATAGCAGGCACGCTGTATATAACGCAGCCCACATGGTATATAACACAGTCCACGTAGTATATAGCAGTGTATGCACCATATCCGTGTTAAAAAAATGATAATTAAAATAAAAAATGGTTATATACTCACCTGCCAGGATCCAGCGAAGCTGTCCCTATGCGCGCGGCTGCCGCCATCTTCTGTTCCCAGGATGCATTGCGAAATTACCCAGATGACTTAGCGGTCTCAGGAGACCACTAAGTCTTCTGGGTAATTTAGCAAAGCATCTCTGGGAACGGAAGATGGCGGCAGCCTCGAGCGCATCGTCGGACTACGGAAGGTGAGAATAGCAGGTTTTTTGTTTTTTTATTTTTAACATTACATCTTTTTACTATTGATGCCGCATAGGCAGCATCATTAGTAAAAAGTTGGGGACACACAACTCGGTCCGTTACCGCCGGCATTGACCCTGTGTGAGCGGTGAGTGGAGGGGAATATGGAGCTGGCGCTGACTGCGGGGGAGTAGGGGAGGGACTAATCGGACTGTGGCCGTCGCTGCCGCCATGACAGGCAGCTGGCGAGACCAATCAGCAACGCGGGATTTCCGTTATGAAAGTTGCAGACAGAAAGATGGAAGTACCCCTTAGCAATTCTATATATATATATAATTCTGCTGAGATACATCGGATATATATATACCATATCATTCTGCTGAGATACATCGGAGATATATATATATATATATATACACACACACACACACACACACACACACACACACACACACACACACACACACACACACACACATATATATACACATATATATACATATACATACACATACATATACATATACATATAGGAGGGATGTGGAGACCACAAAAGAAACGACCAAAAAGGGATAACTATAATCAATAAAAAAAACTCTTTATTAAATACAAATATTGCAAAAATACTAGGACAGAAATAAAACACAAATGGGGAAATGGTACAGGTCATAATACAAATACTACCGTGTAGATACCAAACGTGTAGGCCCAACACTGGCTCCCTATAGTACATATATATGAGATGTTGGTATGGGGAGTAAACACCAATATATCAGAGTGGCTAATGTGTACGTAATATGAGCACACTAAGGCTGTGTGCACACGTTGCGTTTTTTTTGCGGTTTTTCCCAATAAAAACGCTATAAAACCGAAAAAAAACAAAACGCATACAATAAGCATCCCATCATTTAGAATGAATTCTGCATATTTTGTGCACATGAGGCATTTTTTTTCCGCGAAAAAAAAACGCATTGCGATAAAAACCGCAGCATGTTAATTAATTTTCTGTTTTTTTGCGGATTTCCCACTCCAAAATGCATTGGGAAGTGTCCGGAAAAAAATGCGGCAAAAACGCGTCCAAACCGCGGCAAAAACGCATGCGGTTTTCTTGCGGATTTCTTGCAGAAAATGTCCGGAATTCTCAGGAATTTTCTGCGAGAAATCCTGAACGTGTGCACATAGCCTAAATCTCGCTTGTCACTAAACCCAAGGACATACAGATAGGTAATATTAACCTCCTTAATAAATACACTGCTACACAAGTGTGTGCAAGAAACGAAAAAAAACGGATAAACTTAGATTATCCAGGGTTACCACCAGAATCCATGCTGGTGGAGCACTAAGCTGACTGTGCTATTTATAAATACCAGCCATCACTGAGGCCGCTTATCCCAGCACCAGGAGAAACACCAGGATGGCGCAAGCACACCCTATACATCAGACAGACCACGCTGTCACAATCTGTATTACCTGGTCCTGGGCGGTTAGCGGATGTGTGCCAAGTGTGCGGCCATCACGTCGACCCGACGCGCGTTTCGGGGCGGGGCTCCTTCGTCAGGGAACGTGTCAGAAGACAAGTGTGCCGGGTTTAAATGCGATCCCGCCAATACCAGCAGCGGAGTCCGCCGGAAATGACGCAAGTGTCACCAGGACAACCACTCACTTGCAGCAGCAGCAAGAGCGCCGCCAAAGTCATGGCAACTGCCCGAGCATAGAGACGCCGCAAGCCGCCGGGAGCAGCAGTGCCTGGTGCGCATGCGGCGCAACGGCAGGTAAAGGACTGGGCTATGATGGTTATAGCCGCTAGGCATTGCAAATTGGAAAACTGGGAAACCCCAGAAGAGGCTGATTAGAGTGCCGTATAACATGCTTTGTATATAACTCTACCGGGCACAAATGTGTCGCCTACTGGGGCATGTATAACGACTCCAAAGTACAGCACTAAACCCAATTTTTACCGTCATACAGCTACGACTGGTGTGGTAATAGTCCAGCAAGTGAGCAGCAGTGAGTGCTCATACTCATCTTACTCACGCTATGTTGCCATATAGTACCGCCATTTGGATATTACATATATACACACCATATCATTTTGCTGAGATAGATCGGATCTATATACCATATTCTGCTGAGATACATTGGATATACACTGTGTGTAGAATTATTAGGCAAGTTGTATTTTAGAGCATTATTTTTATTATTGATCAACAACTATGTTCTCAATCAACCCAAAAGACTCATAAATATCAAAGCTTCATATTTTTGGAAGTTGCAGTGTTTTTTTTTTAGATTTGGCTCTTAGGAGGATATCTGTTTGTGCAGGTAACTATTACTGTGCAGAATTATTAGGCAACTTAATAAAAACCAAATATATTCCGATCTCACTTGTTTATTTTCACCAGGTAAACCAATATAACTGCACAAAATGTAGAAAAAAACATTTCTGACATGCAAAAACAAAACCCCCATAAATGAGTGCCCAGTATAGCCCCCTTTCTTTATGATGACACTCATCTCATCAGTCCATAAAACCTGTGAGAAGTCAGTCTTCAGATATTTCTTGGCCCAGTCTTGACGTTTTATCTTCTGTTTCTCGTTTTTCACTCTTCCTTACCTTGGCCGTGTCCCTGAGTATCGCACACCTTGTGCTCTCTGTTACTCCAGTAACGTTGCAGCTCTGAAATATGGCAAAACTGGTGGCAAATGGCATCTTGGCAGCTTCACGCTTGATTTTCCTCAATTCATGGGCAGTTATTTTGCGCCTTTTTGCCCAACACGCTTCTTGTGACCCTGTTGGCTATTTGCCATGAAACGCTTGATTGTTCGGTGATCGCGCTTCAAAAGTTTGGCAATTTCCAGACTGCTGCTCCCTCTGCAAAACATCTCACAATTGTGGACTTTTCAGAGCCGTCAAATCTCTCTTCTGACCCATTTTGCCAAAGGAAAGGAAGTTGCCTAATAATTAAGCACACCTTATATAGGGTTCTGATGTCATTAGACAACACCGCTCCTCATTACAGAGATGCAATCACCGGATTTACTGCATTGGTAGTTGGCTCTCAGCCTGAACAGCTTGGAGTAGGAAAACATGTATAAAAAGTATCACGGGATCAAAATACAACTTGCCTAATAATTCTGCACACAGTGTATTATCTGGCTTAGATACCACAGTTCTGCACGTAGCCACCACTGGCCCCTTGTTGGAGCCTCTAGTTGGGGTTCACAAGTTCCTTTCTTCCCTGTGGGTTTCTCTGATATTATAGATCCGCTGATCAGCCGGGGGGCCGTGTAGCCGCTGGGGCCACGGAGTAATGTAGGTCGATGGACTCCGCGGGCGTCTGGCGATCCCTGGAGCCGCCACTCCGAGCTCCACGAAGTTATTTTTAATGTAGACCTCGCATCATGTTCTCATTCACTTTATGCAGTTAATAGCCCTCTGTGTCTGTACTGCTACATACTTAGGCAGTTAACTGGTTCATGCAGCTTTACATGAACACCTGAGCCTTACACTATGGCCGGTCCGAATAACTAAAGCAATTGTTACCATCCACCTCTCGTGTCTCCCCTTTTCCTCATAGTTTGTAAGCTTGCGAGCAGGGCCCTCACTCCTCCTGGTATCTGTTTTGAACTGTATTTCTGTTATGATGTAATGTTTATTGTCTGTACAAGTCCCCTCTATAATTTGTAAAGCGCTGCGGAATATGTTGGCGCTATATAAATAAAAATTATTATTATTATTATTGAAGAAAATCAGAATAAGAAACCCTCCAGAATATCGACCCTTTCCTCTCCTCCATCTGTTACTGGCTGCGGGGTTATGGAAATGAAGGGTTAATCAGGGTATAAAGAAGATGGCGGAAAAGGCACAGAGTTCAGTGAACGCTGTATTTATACGAACGTGCCATTTTACCCTTCTCGACACATGAAAACAAGAAATAAAATTATACAAGTCCGATTGCTCCGTTTACAGAAGGAATTCGTGTAGATAATCGTCTGTGAGCACTGATACATTGTTACAAGGGGTCCGCAGAGCTTCCAGTAGACCGTATTCTCCTGCCTGCAGGATCCCTGGAAAGTCACAGCCCTCCTCACCCACCAAACATCATCAGGAGATAAGAGAGGGAGGAGGGGGATGCAGCTGCACAGTGGTAGAGAAGCAGGAGGCAGCTGACCTGTGATTGGCTCAGAGCGCACAGCACAGTTCTGCCATCACGCCCCCGAGGAGCCGCACCATCAGTCTGAGGGGAGATGAGTGTGGGACTCAATTGGACGTCATTCATTTTTCTTTTGTGCAAAAACACGACCGATATTCATCAGATTTTAGGATGAGATCTCAATCAGTGTTTGGGCGGTATCAATTATTTCACCATCAATTTTTAATTTTTTTTTTTTATGCCGAGGAAATTTGGTGGAAGTTTCTCCTACCGGTCAGATGCCGTCAGTCGTGTAATGCATGCAGGTGAACGGTGCCCCCCAAAGTCAGTGTCACTGGTGGCCCCTGGCACCCCAGCCCGACACTGCGTCCCTGTCCTGCCCGTTTTTCTTTGAGTGCTGTCCAATTTCTTTTTTCACACATCCATAGACTTCCATTGGTGAGTTTGAGCACCGAATCAGATGAGGATAGTCTCCGTGTCCGGTGGGGACCTCCGGACTTTACTAGGTGCAGGCTGGATCTGCTAACAGTCCCGTCTGAACGAGCCCTTACAGGGACCAGTGGGCTTGTGCAGCGTCTATTGGAAGAACTTTCCTCTGTACAGTCAGTCTATGTACAGAATATCACGCGCGGAGCAGCGCAGCGGCCTGTGCAGGCGCCATTGCTGTACACTGATACAGGAGCCTTGCTACATTTTTTCATTTTGCCATTTTCGGTTCCGGCGATCGTCTGGCGCTTTGAGCCTCTTGTGTTTGTAATTGAGACTAATTGATTGAGCTCTCTGAGGACTGCGGAGATGGCGCAGCGCCAGGCGCTCTGTTATTATTTATCTGCGGTTTAATGAGTCTCGGCATAACTTCGGTGGGAAATAAAGTTTGTGGTAGATAAAGAATAATAAGTGTCCCGACTGCCGCCTCCGTGCCGGGAATCATAGGGCAGAGACGTGGGAGCCTGACGGAGGGACAGCCGGGTGAGTGAGGAGCCGGGAACAGAGAGGGGCGCTGCCCCGAGACCCCAAAATACCGCGCTGTATACTAAGCCTGCAGGAGCTGCAAGGAGATCGAGTGAGTACCAGTCCACCTGTACAGGTCCTTCTCAAAAAATTAGCATATAGTGTTAAATTTCATTATTTACCATAATGTAATGATTACAATTAAACTTTCATATATTATAGATTCATTATCCACCAACTGAAATTTGTCAGGTCTTTTATTGTTTTAATACTGATGATTTTGGCATACAACTCCTGATAACCCAAAAAACCTGTCTCAATAAATTAGCATATTTCACCCATCCAATCAAATAAAAGTGTTTTTTAATAACAAACAAAAAACCCAACAAATAATAATGTTCAGTTATGCACTCAATACTTGGTGGGGAATCCTTTGGCAGAAATGACTGCTTCAATGCGGCGTGGCATGGAGGCAATCAGCCTGTGACACTGCTGAGATGTTATGGAGGCCCAGGATGCTTCAATAGCGGCCTTAAGCTCATCCAGAGTGTTGGGTCTTGCGTCTCTCAACTTTCTCTTCACAATATCCCACAGATTCTCTATGGGGTTCAGGTCAGGAGAGTTGGCAGGCCAATTGAGCACAGTAATACCATGGTCAGTAAACCATTTACCAGTGGTTTTGGCACTGTGAGCAGGTGCCAGGTCGTGCTGAAAAATGAAATCTTCATCTCCATAAAGCATTTCAGCCGATGGAAGCATGAAGTGCTCCAAAATCTCCTGATAGCTAGCTGCATTGACCCTGCCCTTGATGAAACACAGTGGACCAACACCAGCAGCTGACATGGCACCCCACACCATCACTGACTGTGGGTACTTGACACTGGACTTCAGGTATTTTGGCATTTCCTTCTCCCCAGTCTTCCTCCAGACTCTGGCACCTTGATTTCCGAATGACATGCAAAATTTGCTTTCATCAGAAAAAAGTACTTGGGACCACTTAGCAACAGTCCAGTGCTGCTTCTCTGTAGCCCAGGTCAGGCGCCTCTGCCGCTGTTTATGGTTCAAAAGTGGCTTTACCTGGGGAATGCGGCACCTGTAGCCCATTTCCTGCACACGCCTGTGCACGGTGGCTCTGGATGTTTCCACACCAGACTCAGTCCACTGCTTCCTCAGGTTCCCCAAGGTCTGGAATCGGTCCTTCTCCACAATCTTCCTCAGGGTCCGGTCTCCTCTTCTCGTTGTACAGCGTTTTCTGCCACATTGTTTCCTTCCAACAGACTTACCATTGAGGTGCCTTGATACAGCACTCTGGGAACAGCCTATTTGTTGAGAAATTTCTTTCTGGGTCTTACCCTCTTGCTTGAGGGTGTCAATGATGGCCTTCTTGACATCTGTCAGGTCGCTAGTCTTAAGGTACCTTCACACATAACGATATTGTTAACGATATCGTTGCTATTTGTGACGTAGCAACGATATCGTTAATGAAATCGTTATGTGTGACAGCGACCAACGATCAGGCCCCTGCTGGGAGATCGTTGGTCGCTGAATAAAGTCCAGAACTTTATTTCGTCGCTGGACTCCCTGGAGACATCGCTGGATCGGCGTGTGTGACACCGATCCAGCGATGTCTTCACTGGTAACCAGGGTAAACATCGGGTAACTAAGCGCAGGGGCGCGCTTAGTAACCCGATGTTTACCCTGGTTACCATGCTAAAAGTAAAAAAAAACAAACACTAGATACTTACCTAACGCTGTCTGTCCTCCAGCGCTGTGCTCTGCACTCCTCCTGTACTGGCTGTGAGCCGGAAAGCAGAGCGGTGATGTCACCGCTCTGCTTTCCGGCTCCCAGCCAGTACAGGAGGAGAGCAGAGAAGCAGAGCGCAGCGCTGGAGGACAGACAGCGTTAGGTAAGTATCTAGTGTTTGTTTTTTTTTACTTTTAGGATGGTAACCAGGGTAAACATCGGGTTACTAAGCGCGGCCCTGCGCTTAGTTACCCGATGTTTACCCTGGTTACCGGCATCGTTGGTCGCTGGAGAGCGGTCTGTGTGACAGCTCTCCAGCGACCAAACAGCGACGCTGCAGCGATCCGGATCGTTGTCGGTATCGCTGCAGCGTCGCTTAATGTGAAGGGGCCTTTACCCATGATGGGGGTTTTGAGTAATGAACCAGGCAGGGAGTTTATAAAAGCCTCAGGTATCTTTTGCATGTGTTTAGAGTTAATTAGTTGATTCAGAAGATTAGGGTAATAGGTCGTTTAGAGAACCTTTTCTTGATATGCTAATTTATTGAGACAGGTTTTTTTGGGTTATCAGGAGTTGTATGCCAAAATCATCAGTATTAAAACAATAAAAGACCTGACAAATTTCAGTTGGTGGATAATGAATCTATAATATATGAAAGTTTAATTGTAATCATTACATTATGGTAAATAATGAAATTTAACACTATATGCTAATTTTTTGAGAAGGACCTGTATATACACTGCACAGCACCAGTCCTCCTGTATATATACACTGCACAGCACCAGTCCTCCTGTATATATACACTGCACAGCACCAGTCCACCTGTATATACACTGCACAGTACCACTCCTCCTGTATATACACTGCACAGTACCACTCCTCCTGTATATATACACTGCACAGTACCAGTCCACCTGTATATATACACTGCACAGTACCACTCCTCCTGTATATATACACTGCACAGTACCACTCCTCCTGTATATATACACTGCACAGTACCTCTCCTCCTGTATATACACTGCACAGTACAACTCCTCCTGTATATATACCCTGCACAGTACCGCTCCTCCTGTATATATACACTGCACAGTACCGCTCCTCCTGTATATATACACTGCACAGTACCGCTCCTCCTGTATATATACACTGCACAGTACCGCTCCTCCTGTATATATACACTGCACAGTACCGCTCCTCCTGTATATATACACTGCACAGTACCGCTCCTCCTGTATATATACACTGCACAGTACCGCTCCTCCTGTATATATAAACTGCACAGTACCGCTCCTCCTGTATATATACACTGCACAGTACCACTCCTCCTGTATATATACACTGCACAGTACCGCTCCTCCTGTATATACACTGCACAGTACCTCTCCTCCTCTATATACACTGCACAGTACCACTCCTCCTGTATATATACACTGCACAGTACCACTCCTCCTGTATATATACACTGCACAGTACCCTCCTCCTGTATATATATACACTGCACAGCACCACTCCTCCTGTATATACACTGCACAGCACCACTCCTCCTGTATATATACACTGCACAGTACCACTCCTCCTGTATATATACACTGCACAGTACCCTCCTCCTGTCCTGTATATATACACTGCACAGTACCACTCCTCCTGTATATATACACTGCACAGTACCACTCCTCCTGTGTATATATACACTGCACAGTACCACTCCTCCTGTATATATACACTGCACAGTACCACTCCTCCTGTGTATATACACACTGCACAGTACCACTCCTCCTGTATATACACTGCACAGTACCTCTCCTCCTCTATATACACTGCACAGTACCACTCCTCCTGTATATATACACTGCACAGTACCACTCCTCCTGTATATATACACTGCACAGTACCCTCCTCCTGTATATATATACACTGCACAGCACCACTCCTCCTGTATATACACTGCACAGCACCACTCCTCCTGTATATATACACTGCACAGTACCACTCCTCCTGTATATATACACTGCACAGTACCCTCCTCCTGTCCTGTATATATACACTGCACAGTACCACTCCTCCTGTATATATACACTGCACAGTACCACTCCTCCTGTGTATATATACACTGCACAGTACCACTCCTCCTGTATATATACACTGCACAGTACCACTCCTCCTGTGTATATACACACTGCACAGTACCACTCCTCCTGTGTATATACACACTGCACAGTACCACTCCTCCTGTATATATACACTGCACAGTACCACTCCTCCTGTATATATACTGCACAGTACCACTCCTCCTGTATATATACACTGCACAGTACCTCTCCTCCTGTATATATACACTGCACAGTACCTCTCCTCCTGTATATATACACTGCACAGTACCTCTCCTCCTGTATATATACACTGCACAGTACCTCTCCTCCTGTATATATACACTGCACAGTACCACTCCTCCTGTCCTGTATATATACACTGCACAGTACCACTCCTCCTGTATATATACACTGCACAGTACCACTCCTCCTGTCCTGTATATATACACCGCACAGTACCACTCCTCCTGTATATATACACTGCACAGTACCACTCCTCCTGTCATGTATATATACACCGCACAGTACCACTCCTCCTGTATATATACACTGCACAGTACCACTCCTCCTGTCCTGTATATATACACTGCACAGTACCACTCCTCCTGTATATATACACTGCACAGTACCACCCCTCCTGTATATACACTGCACAGTACCACTCCTCCTGTATATATACCCTGCACAGTACCTCTCCTCCTGTATATATACACTGCACAGTACCACTCCTCCTGTCCTGTATATATACACTGCACAGTACCACTCCTCCTGTTCTGTATATATACACTGCACAGTACCACTCCTCCTGTATATATACCCTGCACAGTACCACTCCTCCTGTCCTGTATATATACACTGCACAGTACCACTCCTCCTGTCCTGTATATATACACTGCACAGTACCACTCCTCCTGTATATATACACTGCACAGTACCACTCCTCCTGTATATATACACCGCACAGTACCTCTGCTCCCGTCCTGTATGTGTACAGTGCCTACAAGTAGTATTCAACCCCCTGCAGATTTAGCAGGTTTAATAAGATGCAAATAAGTTAGAGCCTTCAAACTTCAAACAAGAGCAGGATTTATTAACAGATGCATAAAACTTACAAACCAAAAAGTTTTGTTGCTCAGTTAAATTTTTATAAATTTTAAACATAAAAGTGTGGGTCAATTATTATTCAACCCCTAGGTTTAATATTTTGTGGAATAACCTTTGTTTGCAATTACAGCTAATAATCGTCTTTTCTAAGACCTGATCAGGCCGGCACAGGTCTCTGGAGTTATCTTGGCCCACTCCTCCATGCAGATCTTCTCCAAGTTATCTAGGTTCTTTGGGTGTCTCGTGTGGACTTTAATCTTGAGCTCCTTCCACAAGTTTTCAATTGGGTTAAGGTCGGGAGACTGACTAGGCCACTGCAACACCTTGATTTTTTGCCTCTTGAACCAGGCCTTGGTTTTCTTGGCTGTGTGCTTTGGGTCGTTGTCTTGTTGGAAGATGAAATGACGACCCATCTTAAGATCCTTGATGGAGGAGCGGAGGTTCTTGGCCAAAATCTCCAGGTAGGCCGTGCTATCCATCTTCCCATGGATGCGGACCAGATGGCCAGGCCCCTTGGCTGAGAAACAGCCCCACAGCATGATGCTGCCACCACCATGCTTGACTGTAGGGATGGTATTCTTGGGATCGTATGCAGTGCCATCCAGTCTCCAAACGTCACGTGTGTGGTTGGCACCAAAGATCTCGATCTTGGACTCATCAGACCAGAGAACCTTGAACCAGTCAGTCTCAGAGTCCTCCAAGTGATCATGAGCAAACTGTAGACGAGCCTTGACTTGACACTTTAAAGTAAAGGTACCTTACGGGCTCGTCTGGAATGGAGACCATTGTGGTGGAGTACGTTACTTATGGTATTGACTGAAACCAATGTCCCCACTGCCATGAGATCTTCCCGGAGCTCCTTCCTTGTTGTCCTTGGGTTAGCCTTGACTCTTCGGACAAGCCTGGCCTCGGCACGGGAGGAAACTTTCAAAGGCTGTCCAGGCCGCGGAAGGCTAACAGTAGTTCCATAAGCCTTCCACTTCCAGATGATGCTCCCAACAGTGGAGACAGGTAGGCCCAACTCCTTGGAAAGGGTTTTGTACCCCTTGCCAGCCTTGTGACCCTCCACGATCTTGTCTCTGATGGCCTTGGAATGCTCCTTTATCTTTCCCATGTTGACCATGTATGAATGCTGTTCACAAGTTTGGGGAGGGTCTTAAATAGTCAGAAAAGGCTGGAAAAAGATAATTAATCCAAACATGTGAAGCTCATTGTTCTTTGTGCCTGAACTACTTCTTAATACTTTAGGGGAACCAAACAGAATTCTGGTGGGTTGAGGGGTTGAATAATAAATGACCCTCTGAAAAGACTTTTCACAATTTAAAAAAAAATAAACAAAGAAATAACATTCTTTTTTGCTGCAGTGCATTTCACACTTCCAGGCTGATCTACAGTCCAAATGTCACAATGCCAAGTTAATTCCAAATGTGTAAACCTGCTAAATCTGCAGGGGGTTGAATACTACTTGTAGGCACTGTATATATATATCTATGTATATAATTGTCTAAGGGTTTTTCCGTCTGTCTGTCTGTCTGTCCTGGAAATCTCGCGTCTCTGATTGGTCGAGGCCGCCAGGCCTCGACCAATCAGCGACGAGCACAGGGACGATGATGTCATAAAGGACGTAGACATCCAGCGTCTGATTGGTCGAGGCCGCCAGATTGTGGCCCGATTCTAACGCATCGGGTATTCTAGAATATGCATGTCCCCGTAGTATATGGACAATGATGATTCCAGAATTCGCGGCAGACTGTGCCCGTCGCTGATCGATCGAGGCAACCTTTATGAGATCATTGTCGCCATGGCAACCATTATGACATCATCGTCGCTGTGCCCGTTGCTGATTGGTCGAGGCCTGGCGGCCTCGACCAATCAGACGCGGGATGTCTACGTCCTTTATGACATCATCGTCGCTGTGCCCGTCCCTGATTGGTCGAGGCCTCTATATGTAATAGTGTATCTGCAGTATATAGTATATGTAATGTATAGTGTGTGTATACATATATCTCTATATATCTCTATATCTCTTTGATCAGTCGGAGCCGTTCTGTTCCTGCGCTGTTGAAGGGCAGCGTCTGCCGTACGTCAGTAAACATATGTCTGAGGAGTGAAGCGGCAGTTTCCCGGTGCGACACAAAGAAAACCTTCACGCCGGTATCTGCTGCCAAACCCCGTGGGCTCTTACTTATCACCCATCTGCGTCTACCTGGCTGCACATTGCCACCAAACACTTGGCTGCCATTGTGCACAGCGACCTGCTTCCGTTTAACCCCGTCCTGTCACCTCAGTCATTATTTGATTTTATTATTTCCTCCTTTTCCTGTAGGGTTTGTGCCAGGTTTTTTTGCGACCTCACAATCCTTCAGGTAATGGATAATTTAGAGATCACTGAGGGTCAACCACTGAGACCACCAGCGATGATCCTGAGAGTGGAGCAGGGGTGACCATCTGTATCGGTCTAATAGAGGAACATATTATAAGCTTGGAATTTGGTTAGAAACATTTTAATTATTCTAATCTCCATCAGATTTAGTACAGGGATCACTGATATCTCAGCCCTCCTCTCTTAGGATCTCCCCATAGATCACTGTCCCATACCTCAGGATCCTCTGGATAAATTGCCTCTTGGTTCAGGTCTGGGCTCGGCCATTTTAGAGCTTCCATCTTCTCCTAGTGAAGCCATTCTTTTGGTTATTTAACAGTTGCTCAGAGTCATTGTTCCTGAAAGGTGAAATTCCTCCTCATCTTCAGCTAATTAGGAGAGGCAGACAGTTCGGATGTAAAATTGTCTGATATTTGTTCTGTTCATAATCCCCTCCCTCTTTGTAAGTACTCGGGCAGAAATCCGAGAGTGGACCCTCTGGGTCGTGACTCTAGAGCCCCCGGGGTCGAGCGGACCAGATGGAATCACCCCCTATACAGGGAGTGTTAGGAGCAGGACCTCGGGGGAATGGAGACACAACAGCTAGAGCCAAAGGGGCGACCCAAGATAAAGAAGGAAACCAAAGGCTATAAGGATGGCAGGGAATAATAGGAAAACAAGACTTAACTGAAAATGACTGGAACACGGAACGGCAGAACACAGCAGGAACACGGACTGGCAGGACTCAGCAGGAACACGGACCGGAAGGACTCAGCAGGAACACGGGCTGGCAGAACACAGCAGGAACACGGACTAGCAGGATACAGCAGGAACACGGACTGGCAGGATACAGCAGGAACACGGACTGGCAGGATACAACAGGAACACGGACTGGCAGGATACAGCAGGAACACGGACTGGCAGGATACAGCAGGAACACGGACTGGCAGGATACAGCAGGAACACGGACTGGCAGTATACAACAAGAACACGGACTGGCAGGATACAGCAGGAACACGGACTGGCAGGATACAGCAGGAACACGGACAGGCAGGACACAGCAGGAACACTGACTGGCAGGATACAGCAGGAACACGGACAGGCAGGACACAGCAGGAACACGGACAGGCAGAACACTAAGACAAAGTAAAGACTGGGCTGAGAGAAGACACTGGTGCAGGGGAGCCTAGGGCATAGGGACACTGACGGCAGACAGTGCACCTACAAAGCAAAGGCGTCTTACCTAGGGAGACGCCGGGAAGAAATACCCGATGGGCGCCGCCATGTTGGGGCGGAGCCACCGGGTCGCGACCTCCCAGAAGGCTCTGCGATGGAGGAGACGCGACCGCGCATGCGCAGAGGGACCGGACGCCGTGAGCCGGCGAAGGAGGAAGCAGAGCGGCACTGGACAGGCTCGCGAGTGCGCCGAGGGACGGGAGAAGCCGGGTAAGTATGCGCAGCGTGCGCAGCGTACGTAACAGTACCCCCCTCCTTAGTCCCCCTCTTTTTAAGGCTAGAAAGGAATCTTTTCATGATAAGAGGAGCATTGATGTTCTCTCGGGGCTCCCAGGACCTCTCCTCAGGGCCAAATCCCTCCCAATCAATCAAAAAATAAGTTTTACCCCTAACTACCTTTTTGGCAAGAATGTCTTTAACATTAAAGATTCCATCAGAAGTACAGAGCTGAGGAGAGGAAGAGGTAGCGGAGTGAAAACGATTAAAGACTGCAGGCTTGAGAAGAGACACATGGAAGGCATTGGGAATGCGTAAAGAGGCAGGCAACTTCAACTTATAAGAAACATCATTAATGCGACTCAAGATAGGAAAAGGACCAATATAGCGGGGACCCAGTTTGCAAGAGGGAATTTTAAGCTTGATATAGCGAGAGGAAAGCCAAACTTTATCACCCGGAGAATATGGCGGAGCATCCAAACGCCTTTTGTCAGCAACTTTTTCATATTAAGGCTAGCTCTCTCAAGAGCCACTTTGGTCTCACTCCAAATCGTAGAGAATTCCCGGGACAAGAAATCCGCTGCCGGTACCCCCGAGGAAAGAGAAACAGGAAGAGGAATGTTCGGATGTTGACCATAGACTACAAAAAAGGGGGTTTTGGAGGAAGACTCGCTGGGAAGATTGTTATATGAGAATTCGGCCCAGGGGAGAAGAGAGACCCAGTCATCTTGGTGAGCATTGGAGAAATGTCGCAGATATGTAGTCAGGACTTGATTAACTCGCTCCACTTGTCCGTTGGACTGAGGGTGATAGGCGGAAGAAAAGTCCAAGTTAACCTTTAATAGACTGCAGAGAGCTCTCCAAAAACGTGAGGTAAATTGTACTCCACGGTCTGAGACGATATGATGAGGAAAACCATGAAGACGGAAGACTTGGTGTAAACAGATCTTTGCCAACTCAGGAGCGGAAGGCAGACCAGGTAATGCGATGAAGTGAGCCATCTTGGAGAACCGATCTACAACAACCAAGATGACAGAGCAATTCGAGGAACAAGGTAGATCAGTGATGAAGTCCATAGCTATATGACTCCAAGGAACGGAAGGCACAGGCAGAGGATGCAGGAGACCGGAAGGAAGCTGCCTAGGGACTTTATTTTTTGCACAAGAAGGACAAGAAGCGATGAATTTGGTGATGTCTTGTCGGAGAGATGGCCACCAGTAATGCCGAGAGATAAGAGAAAGTGTCTTCTTGACTCCTACGTGACCTGCAATTTTGGAGGAATGACCCCAACGTAAAACTCTCTCCTTGTCTTGGTTAGCCACAAGAGTCTTGCCAGGAGGAGTTAAAATCACTCTTAGAGGAGCAAGAGTGACGATCTTCGCAGGATCAATGATGTGAGCCGGAGAATCCTCTAGGTCCAGAGGCTGAAAGGATCTTGAAAGAGCATCTGCTTTGACATTCTTATTTCCGGGTCGGAAATGAAGTTCAAATTCGAATCGTCCGAAGAATAAAGACCATCTGGCCTGTCGTGGATTTAGTCTTTGGGCAGACTGAATATAGGCCAGATTCTTGTGGTCTGTGTAAATGGTGAATGGATGAAGAGCCCCCTCAAGGAGATAACGCCATTCCTCCAAGGCTAGCTTGATAGCCAAAAGTTCTTTATCTCCAATAGAGTAGTTACGCTCAGGAGCGGAAAAGGTTTTAGAAAAAAAACCACAGGTCACCAAACGTCCGGACGAGGATCTTTGCAAAAGTACAGCACCAGCTCCAATAGAGGATGCGTCGACCTCAAGGACAAACGGTCTATTAGCATCAGGACGATGAAGCACAGGGGCCGTAGCGAAGCTTTGTTTAAGAGACAGAAAGGACTCTTCAGCCTCAGGGGTCCAAAGACTGGAGTTGACTCCCTTGCGAACTAGAGCAGAGATAGGCTTGGTCATGGAAGAAAAATGAGGAATAAATTGTCTATAGTAGTTGGCAAAGCCAAGAAAACGTTGGATTGCTTTTGTTCCAAGAGGACGAGGCCAATTCATGACAGCAGAAACCTTCTCTGGATCCATCTCTAAGCCAGATCTTGAGACAATATATCCCAGGAAGGGAAGAGAAGATTGTTCAAAGACGCACTTCTCAATCTTAGCGAACAGATGATTCTCTCTTAGCCTTTGCAGAACACGACGGACATCTCACCTGTGAGTGGAGAGATCCGGAGAAAAGATGAGAATGTCGTCAAGGTAAACTACGACCGAGGAGTAGAGAAGATCCCGAGTGCGCCGAGGGACGGGAGAAGCCGGGTAAGTATGCGCAGCGTGCGCAGCGTACGTAACACTCTTGCATAAAGCCCCCACCATGCTTCCCCCACCATGCCTCACTGTGGGGATGATGATCTTCTGGTGATGAACAGTGTTAGATTTGCACCTTTTTGAATTCCGACCAAAACATTTCCCCTCGGTCTCATCAGACAGACCTCATTTCTGCTTCTGGCCCATGTGATAGAAGTTCTGGCAGAACTTCTCCGAGCTTTAATGTTTTTCCATGTAAAAAATGCCTCTGTCTTCTCCTCCTGATCCCACAGGTTGCAGATATGAAGAATACAGGAGATTGTGGTCACATTCACGACACAACCAAGACTGGCCAGAAGCTCCTGCAGCTCCTTTAATGTTGCTGTCAGTGTCTTGTAATGTCAATATAGTGTCAGATTTCAGGCCCTCCTCACAGTATCCATGGTAGACCTGATGCCTGGGAAATGTTTTAGCACCTTCTTTTGATTGACAACTTTCCACATTGAGATCATTTGCTGTGTAGTCAGCTGTTTACCAACACAAAAATGTCAGGAAAAGTCTCCTAGAGCAGCGATACTTTCTCTGGGGTTAATCAGAATCACTGCACATAACGTTGGCCGAGTGCTGACTGCTATGTAACATAAGGAAAATGTGATCAGCTGATTCTGAACTCAACCACAGCCCCGTTTATAGGAGGGTGGTCTCACTTGTGCGGCCACATTTTAATTTTTTTATTTTGTCCCTTCAAAATTATTTCAGTTTTGTTTCTCACTGGATTTGTACAGATTATGGATGACATTAAAGGGGTAATATTCATCTTGGTAGGATTGTCTACATGAAATTTGGTATTTTAACTGGGGCGTGCAGACCTTTATATCTCCTGTATATGCAGTTGTGGCTAAAAGTTTTGAGACTGACAGAAATTTTGATTTTCACGTTTTGCAGCTTCAGTGTTTTCGCTCTTTTAATTGTTCGTTCCTATGGTTACTGACAATTATAACCATTGCATAAGTTTTGACACATTTTTTTATTGACAAATATATAAACACTAGTTGGTGGCCTGATTCTAACTCATCGGGTATTCTAGAATATGTAGTATATAGCACAGCCCACACAGTATATAACACAGCCCACGTAGTATATAGCACAGCCCACGTGGTATATAACACAGCCACATAGTATATAACAGCCATGTTGTATATTGTCCAGCCAAGTAGTATATAGCACAGCCACGTAGTATATAGCACAGCCCACGTGGTATATAGCACAGCCCACAAAGTATATAGCACAGCTACATAGTATATAACAGCCATGTTGTATATTGCCCAGCCAAGTAGTATATAGCACAGCCACGTAGTATATAGCACAGCCACGTAGTATATAGCACAGCCACGTACTATATAACAAAGCCACGTAGTATATAGCACAGCCACGTAGTATATAGCACAGACACATAGTATATTGCCCAGCCACGGTAGTATATTGCCCAGCCACGTAGTTCACGTAGTATATTTCCCAGTCACATAGTATATTGCCCAGCTACGTAGTATATTGCCCAGCTTGCCCAGTCACATAATATATTGCCCAGCCACGTAGTATACAGCACAGAGCCATGTAGTATACAGCACAGAGCCACGTAGTATACAGCACAGAGCCACGTAGTATACTGCCCAGTCACATAGTATATTGGCCAGTCACGTAGTAGGCACCATATCCCTGTTAAAAAAAAAAGAATTAAAATAAAAAATAGTTACATACTCACCTCCTGGAGCCTCCGGATCGAAGTGGCCGGTTCCCGATGCTCGTCGCGCGCTCCGGTCTGAAGATTGCATTGCGGTCTCGCGAGATGTTGACATAGCGGTTCGCGAGACCGTACATCATCATCTCGCGAGATCGCAATGCATGGAGCAGTAACCGGGGCGTCGCGCGGAGCGGGAAAGGCCGGTTCCTGATCCGGGGGGCCACCGGAGGGTGAGTATGTAACTATTTTTTATTTTTTTTATTATTTTTAACATTAGATATTTTTACTATTCATGCTGCATAGGCTGCCGAGACCAATCAGCGAATGAATAACCGTGACAGAAAGAAAGAAGGACAGAAAGACGGAAGTGACTCTTAGACAATTATATATAGATTCCTCATCCCCTCCCCACCTCCGCCCCGTCCCCTGCAGACCAGTCCCTGTACATCTGGCAGTCATGTTTTCTGATGAAGCCCCTTTAGACTGTTTTGGACATTTTTGAAGACTGATTGTCAATAGAAGAGAAGGGACACTGCCATGATCCTGTTTCTGCAGCAATAAAACATAGTGAAATCATCCATGGAGGAGGCTCACAATTATGCCTAAAATCAAGGTCAGGAATAAATGATGGGTTCTAAACATCCTCCAAGAACAACTTCTCTCATCATCCAATGTAATATGGTCATGATGCTTTTCCCCAATTATGGGGTCCAGGTCACAAGGCAAAAGTGATAACTAAGTGGCCATGGAACAAAACATTGATATTTTGGGTCCAGGAGACTCCCTGATCTCATCCTATTGAGAACCTGTGGTCGATCCCTAAATAAATGCAGCAAAATCCAAAATCTCCTGTTTATTGTACTTGTCTATATTTGCCCCGTTCACATGTAAAGCGCCATGGAATAAATGGCGCTATAAAAATGTATAATAATAATAACAACTTGTGATAACTCCGAGCTCTGACAAGACAAGAATGGCCGGCCATCAGTCAGGAACTACTCAGAAGCTGATATCCAGCTACTGGGCGAAGGGCAGAAGTGTGGAGAATAAGGGGCAGGAGTGTGGGGAATAAGGGGCAGAAGTGCGGAGAATAAGGGGCAGAAGTGTGTAGAATAAGGGAGAGGAGTGCGGAGAATAAGGGGCAGGAGTGTGGAGAATAAGGGCAGGAGTGTGGAGAATAAGGGGCAGGAGTGTGGAGAATAAGGGGCAGAAGTGCGAAGAAAAAGGGGCAGAAGTGCGGAGAATAAGGGGCGGGAGTGCGGAGAATAAGGGGCGGGAGTGCGGAGAATAAGGGGCGGGAGTGCGGAGAATAAGGGGCGGGAGTGCGGAGAAGAAGGGGCAGGAGTGCGGAGAAGAAGGGGCAGGAGTGCAGGGAATAAGGGGCAGGAGTGCGGAGAATAAGGGGCAGAAGTGCGGAGAATAAGGGGCGGGAGTGCGGAGAATAAGGGGCGGGAGTGCGGAGAATAAGGGTCAGGAGTGCGGAGAATAAGGGGCGGGAGTGCGGAGAATAAGGGGCGGGAGTGCGGAGAATAAGGGAGTGCGGAGAATAAGGGGCCGGAGTGCGGAGAATAAGGGGCGGGAGTGCGGAGAATAAGGGGCGGGAGTGCGGAGAATAAGGGGCGGGAGTGCGGATAATAAGGGGCAGAACTGGGAATATTGAGGCGTCACAGAAACTTCATGTATTTGTCAATAAAAGTGTAAAACTCATGAAATGTTTATAATTCTCCATCAGTAACCATAGAAACAGCGACTAAAAGAGAGAAAACCACTGAAGAGGCATTCAATTCTAAAAGAACCTGGAGGTGCAGGATGAGCAGGGCTGTAGGGCTTTCATAGATGAGGCGTCTAGAATTGTGGAAAGTGTGTAAAATATATCTATAGAGTGGGAGAGATATGTACAGGGTAATCTGCATTAATGGTTTATTAGGAGGACGCTGGGATCTTTTCTGGCCCCTTGGAGACATTTCTGGGGCACAAGTCTGTGTCGTACAGATCCATAAATCCCTTTCCTTCCACCTCTGGGGGATTGAATGTGACAACCGGTCTGGACACAAGTCTCCTCTGTGCGGCGGTTGTCAGTCCTGGCCGTGCTGTGGTCTCAGACGAGCTGGGCTGATACATTGTTTCTGTTGTTTCCCTTACACTGATACATTGTTTCTGTTATTTCCCTTCTGCTGGTACCTTGTTGCGTTGTTTCCCTCCCATTTCTGTATTTTCTTTCTTTTCTGCAGTTTGCGGCTGTGATTTGGCTCAGGGCGGCTTCTTCATCAAGAACGGGGAGTATCTGTGCACGTTGGATTACCAGCGCATGTACGGGACGCAGTGCAGCGGCTGCGGAGAGTTTGTGGAGGGAGAAGTGGTGACGGCGCTGGGAAAGACCTACCACCCCGCCTGCTTCGCCTGCACGGCCTGCAAGTAAGTCCTGTGCTGAAATGCCTGCGCTCGTGTCTGTCGTGGATGTGAGGAAGAAGTCACCGTATTGCACTAGTGTCACCCGCTATCTGGGACATCGCCACTATCAGTCCTCACCGCTGATCACTGCGTATTTATGGGGATTATCGCTTCCATCTGACCTTGTTCTTTCTTCCCCGGCAGGCGTCCGTTCCCACCCGGAGATCGAGTAACGTTCAATGGGAGAGACTGCCTGTGCCAGGCGTGCGCTGCCCAACCAATGTCTCCAGGAGCCAAGGAGCTGTCTGCAGCCAGCAGTAAGTGCCCGCCATATTGTATATGAGGATTAAGGCTGGGGTCACACACAATGTCTAAAAAATCTGTCCTTTGGGAATCGCACAAATGTTCTCCGTATGGTGATCCGTATCTCATCCGTGTGCAATGCCAGGATGCGGTTTTTTTCTCAAAAAAGTATCCGTGTGTCATCCGTATGGCATCCGTATGGTGAGATTTTTCTCACACACTTGCTAAATGAGCAAATAATGGCTGAGCCATTCCTGTCACCTGCCCAATGCCTGATAATTTATCGCAAGTCACACTGATGGTCCGTGTGCTGTGCGATTTTTTTTTTTTTTTTTTTTTTTTTTTTTTTTTTTTTTTTTTTCCTCACACCCATAGACTTGCATTGGCGTTTCTCGGCTGACATACGCGGACATTCGCAGCATGCTGCCATTTCACTCGCAAGTGTAATACAGACGAGAAAAAAAACGGATGATGTGAGCTGCCCCATAGATTAACATTGGTCCGAGTGCTATGCGATTTTTTTTTTTTATCGCTTGGCACTCGTCCGTATTACGCTGTAAAGTGACCCTGGCCTAAAGGTGAATACAGCCTAAGGTGCGAGCTCAGGGGTAGCCTAAGGTGGAGATGGGCAGCTGCTGCTATTGTCTCCGCTGCAGAGATCCTCCCTTTCTGCTGACTCTTTCCTTTCTCTCTGCTCCTCTCCTTCTGTGCTACGTGGCTCCGCCCTTCCCCTGATTCCCCTCCCTCCTTTTCTGGCTGCTCCTTTCCTTTCTTGCTGTATGACTCCTCCCTTCCTTTGATGCCCCTCCCTTCCTTTCTGGCTGCTCCTCTGTTATGATAAGGTAATTCAGTACCACAATGGACATAGAGGTCAGAGCACATACAGTGATCTGACAATAACCCAAAAACATTGAACGAGCTCTGAGACGTGGGAACTCTGCTGACCGCAATCCCTAATCCTCTCCAACCACACTAGAGGCAGCCGTGGATTGCGCCTAACGCTCCCTATGCAACTCGGCCCAGCCTGATAAACTAGCTAGCCTGAAGATAGAAAATAAGCCTACCTTGCCTCAGAGAAATACCCCAAAGGAAAAGGCAGCCCCCACATATAATGACTGTGAGTTAAGATGAAAAGACAAACGTAGAGATGAAATAGATTTAGCAAAGTGAGGCCCGACTTTCTGAACAGAGCGAGGATAGGAAAGGTAATTTTGCGGTCAACACAAAACTCTACAAAAACCACGCAAAGGGGGCAAAAAGACCCTCCGTACCGAACGAACGGCACGGAGGTACACCCTCTGCGTCCCAGAGCTTCCAGCAAGCAGGAAAAAACAAATAGACAAGCTGGACAGAAAAAAACAGCAAACAAAATAGCAAAGCGGAACTTAGCTATGCAGAGCAGCAGGCCACAGGAACGATCCAGGAGGAAACCGGTCCAATACTAGAACATTGACTGGAGGCCAGGATCAAAGCACTAGGTGGAGTTAAATAGAGCAGCACCTAACTACTTCACCACATCACCTGAGGAAGGAAACTCAGAAGCCGCAGTACCACTTTCCTCCACCAACGGAAGCTCACAGAGAGAATCAGCCGAAGTACCACTTGTGACCACAGGAGGGAGCTCTGCCACAGAATTCACAACACTCCTCCCCTTGCTGCATGACTCCTCCCTTCCTCTGATGCCCCTCTGTTATGAAAGGTAATTCAGTACCACAAAGGACATAGAGGTCAGCGCACATACAGTCACCTGGCAATAACCCAAAAAACAAGAACGAGCTCTGAGACGTGGGAACTCTGTTGACCGCAATCCCTAATCCTCTCCAACCACACTAAAGGCAGCCGTGGATTGCGCCTAACGCTCCCTATGCAACTCGGCACGGCCTGAGAAACTAGCTAGCCTGAAGATAGAAAATAAGCCTACCTTGCCTCAGAGAAATACCCCAAAGGAAAAGGCAGCCCCCACATATAATGACTGTGAGTTAAGATGAAAAGACAAACGTAGAGATGAAATAGATTTAGCAAAGTGAGGCCCAACTTTCTGAACAGAGCGAGGATAGGAAAGGTAACTTTGCGGTCAACACAAAACCCTACAAAAACCACGCAAAGGGGGCAAAAAGACCCTCCGTACCGAACTAACGGCACGGAGGTACACCCTCTGCGTCCCAGAGCTTCCAGCAAGCAGAAAAAAACAAATTGACAAGCTGGACAGAAAAAAACAGCAAACAAATAGCAAAGAGGAACTTGGCTATGCAGAGCAGCAGGCCACAGGAACGATCCAAGAGGAAACAGGTCCAATACTAGAACATTGACTGGAGGCCAGGATCAAAGCACTAGGTGGAGTTAAATAGAGCAGCACCTAACAACTTCACCACATCACCTGAGGAAGGAAACTCAGAAGCCGCAGTACCACTTTCCTCCACCAACGGAAGCTCAGAGAGAGAACCAGCCGAAGTACCACTTGTGACCACAGGAGGGAGCTCTGCCACAGAATTCACAACACCCCTCCCTTCCTTTGTCTGCTCCTCCCCTTCCTTCCTGTCTGCTCCTCCCCTTGTTGTATGACTCCTCCCTTCCTTGGTTGCCCCTTCCTTCCAGTTTTCCCCCCTCTTCCTTTCTTCCCTTCCTTCCCCTTGTTGTTGCTCCTCCCCTTCTCTTCTGTCTGTGGCCACTGTCATTCTGTGCAGCTGCTTCTCCCCTTCTCTGCTCTTTGGCTGTTCCTCCACTTTTCAGTGGCTCCGCCTCCTCTGATGATCCTCCCCCTTTCTGCAGCTTTTCCACTTCTCTGCTCTTTGGCTTCTCCATTTTTCTGTGGTTCCTCCCTTTCTCTGAGGCTCCTTATCTACCCAATGGCTCCTCCCTTTTCTGCAATCAGGCTGCTCCTTCTCTTTTCTGAGGCTCCTCCCCTTCCCCCACATACAGTATAGGACATTTGAGCTTTGAGTTGTAGTGCAGATTCCTTTCTGACAATCTGGTTAATATAGAGAGAATGCAACAACCACTGTTGCCAGGCAGCAGATCTATAGCAACCAAACTGAGCTCAGTCTATCAAAGTTCTACGACGCCCAGCAGGACGACACCCGGCAGGATGACACCCGGCAGGACGACACCCGGCAGGACGACTCCCTGCAGGACGACACCCGGCAGGATGACTCCCTGCAGGACGACGCCCGGCAGGACGACTCCCGGCAGGACGACACCCGGCAGGACGTCTCCCGGCAGGACGACTCCCTGCAGGACGACACCCGGCAGGACGACTCCCGGCAGGACGACACCCGGCAGGACGACACCCGGCAGGACGACACCCGGCAGGACGACACCCGGCAGGACGACTCCTGCAGGACGACACCCGGCAGGACGACCCCCTGCAGGACGACACCCGGCAGGACGACTCCCTGCAGGACGACTCCCTGCAGGACGACGCCCTGCAGGACGGCGCCCGGCAGGACGGCGCCCGGCAGGACGACACCCTGCAGGACGACACCCTGCAGGACGACACCCTGCAGGACGACACCCTGCAGGACGACACCCGGCAGGACGACACCCGGCTGGACGACTCCCTGCAGGACGACACCCGGCAGGACGACTCCCTGCAGGATGACACCCGGCAGGACGACTCCCTGCAGGACGACACTCGGCAGGACGACACCCGACAGGACGACACCCGGCAGGACGACTCCTGGCAGGACGACTCACCGTCAGGACGACTCCCGGCAGGACGACTTCCGGCAGGACGACTCACCGGCAGGAAGACACCCGGCTGGACAACACCCGGCTGGACAACACCCGGCCGGACAACACCCGGCAGGACTTCGTTATATGACTTTTACCCGTGCAGCCAAATGATTCAGATTTGAAAGAACCCCTTTAAGTCGCCCTTACCTGCTGCGAGCTCTGGATGCTCCTTGTCTTTGTGCTGACAATATCCAGGTGACTGTTGCTTTCGGGGATGAGCGGTGTCAGGTGTCGGCCTCAGTAATGGCGGCAGCGGCGTTCATCGTGTGTAAAATATTCCCAGGAGTCGCCACACATGAGTGCGCCATGAAAACCTGTGACATTTCCAGCGTTCGCACTCTGGGGCACATTGTGTGGATTATGGCTACAAAACTGCTCACATGTGGGGTCAACCGCGGGGGTCACAGAACTATGGGGGGGGCACAAACCTCTGATGTCACAGAGCCATGTATTACCGCTCCCCCAGCCGCAGACCTAGTCACTGACATCCCCCACCCCCTCAATATAGGCAGATTCCATGAATTGTGCTGGATCACTGGTGGTGAGCATATGAGCAGCGGCTCCAGCATACGCGCACAACACTCCAGGACGAATAAACCAGAGGAAGCTGCTGCCCCCAAACACCAACCCAAATTTAGATGAAGGGCCCCATCTTCAACACATCCCATAAATATATAGTTGCATATGAATAAATCCAAACAATGGAGGCAGCACACCATTCTCAGTGAAAAGAGGAACTACTTTTATTAGCCCATCTTGTCAACGTTTCGGTTCATAAAGATGTGAAGCTTCAGAGGCCGGCGCCTGCGCAAGGCAGGAATCTGCTCTGCCCTCAACAGAGCAGATCAGTACAGAGAGGCCTGGTGCCTTCGCACTGCAGGAATCTTCTCTGCCCTCAACAGAGCAGATCAGTACAGAGAGGCCCGGCGCCTGCACACTGCAAGAATCTGCTCTGC